>NW_022196905.1:179217563-179259260 GCF_008632895.1 Mastomys coucha | reverse complement strand
ATAGCCAGAACATGGAAACAACCCATATGTCCCTCAACAGAGGAGTGGATACAGAAATTGTGGTATTTAAGGCATATTAAAACATAAGGCTGCTTGTGTTTGTCTTTCATTCGGGAACCCAGAACATTGGGGCAGGTGGTGAGGAATGGGCTGCCGCCTGGAAGATTTGAGTAGCATTAATCGCCTATTACTATAATAGACTTATACTCAAAAGATGCTCCATCACATCACAAGGACAAGTACTCCATTGTTATTAAGTTTTAAGACAACAGACCATTATAATTAATTCAGTGTTCTTTTAGCACAAAGAGAAAAAAAAAAAACCCACAATCCTGAAATAGCAAAACCCATGACATATGGATTTCTCACTTTCAGCTCAGAGGCAAATATGATTATGAAGAAGCTGCTACTTTTTAAGGACTGATGAATGACCTGAGCCATCCTTAATCCCATATACCATATATTTGGTATGAGTCGACAGACAGAAGACAAATCTAACACTGTACAGATGGTGAAAGAAAGCAAAGATAAAAACTTTATTCCTTTATTGGTCAAACAAATATGAATACCAAAGCAAAGTGAACCATAGGACAAAGTCAGTAGAATTTCTGTTCTTTCACTGCCAAGAGTATGGAAAACAAAAAGAAAACCAATGTTAGTGAAAAATAATTCCAAGCTAGGTATTAATTAAACCAAATTATTGAGTTTGACAAGTGTTATAAAAAGGTGTTGGGAGAACAGATACTCTTGGGGGAGATAAGAATATACAACTCTTCATTTGAAATATATTTTGGAATTTTCTTAAAGTTGAAAAATATGCACACACATAAACAAACATGCACACACACACACACACACACACACACACACACACACACCTGTGTATATGTGTATATTCCAATGAAAGTACCTATTTATATATTGGGCATCAATACTTTAAAACTTTAAATCAATTGAATTAGTGAGCATATTAATAGTTAACATATACCTAATATTTTCATAGTAAATATACTTTTTTTCCTTTGGAAAAGTTTATGTGCTTTATCTTCTATGAGGCTTATTCATCTCACTATTTTTGATGCTCTAATTAATCATAGTTTTAGATTTGCAACTGCTGGATGCCATTTTGAGACATATTTTATATATCAAAATCTATCTATATCTCTATATCTTTCTATCTGTATTTACATAAGCTGAATATTTATTCTTGATAAAAGTATCTCTATGAAAACACTTGAACACAATGTCTCTGCCAGCTTCATTTATATGAGCAAATGAGAATGTAACTCAGATGTTCAATAAGTGAACACATTAACAGAAAACTAGTGTATAATAAAATATTAAAGAACTCAGTGAATAAAGTGTATGAAAATTATATCTGTTGTGACATGGATTATTCAAAATATAATTAGATGAATAAAATATAACACACAATGCCACAATATAATTGTACTATATAGTGCTGTAAAATACGTAAGAGAGTCCTGAAGACAAGGGTTTGAGGAAGTATCAAGAAGAGTTTCTGTAAAGAGACAAACTATTACAAAATGATAGATATTGACACCAAATTTAGATGGTCATTACCTAGAAAATAGTGATATATACTGTCAAACACAATATATTTTTTCATGGCCTAGAATTTTAATACCTCCCAGAGACTCACGTTTAGTTAACATGATATAATATTGAACAGTCATTGGAAATTGTAGAAGAAATATTGAACTTAAAAGAACTAATTCAGTCATATTGCTTTGAGTCACTGTACAAGCAATTTAACCCCATAGGAAGAACAACAATATCAACTAACCAGACCCCTCCAGAGCTCCCAGGAACTAAACCACTTACCAAAGAGTACACATGGAGCAACCCATGGCTCCAGCCACATATGTAGCAGAGGACGGTCTTGTTGGGCATCAACGGGAGAAGAGGCCCTTGGTCATGTGAAGGCTAGATGTCCCCTAGTGTAGGGGAATGCCAGGGTAGGTGGGTGGAAGAATATCCTCATAGAAGCGGGGGGGGGGGAGGGAGTGGGATATGGGGTTTCTGGAAGGGAAACAGGGAAAAAGGATAACATTTGAAGTGTAAATAAAGAAAATATTCAATAAAAGAAAAAAAGGAGCACTATGTTAATTGGGTCATAGTTTCTCAATAGCTTTGTGCATTCTCTACACTATTATACTAGTTAAAATATAATAATTAGTATCATTATCATACATGATATTGTAGACTGTATGGGAAAAGGGTACATTATACGCTGTAAAATTCTACCTTTTTAATTTATTCTCCCACTTACTAAATCACAATAATAGTACCCCTCACCCCATGCCATTACTCCTCATGTCCTTCCCTATTTTCCTCCCCTTTCTCTGAGATGGATTCCTTCTCTGTTTCCCTTCTTAAAAGAGTAAGGCTCCTTAGGGATGTCAACAAAAGGGCATGACAAATTACAGTAAGACTAAGCACAGGCCGGGCGGTGGTGACACACGCCTTTAATCCCAGCACTTGGGAGGCAGAGGAAGGTGGATTTCTGAGTTCGAGGCGAACCTAGTCTACAGAGTGAGTTCCAGGACAGCCAGGGCTACATAGACCTTCATATCAAGGCTGATGGAGGAAAAAGATCCCCCAATGAAGACAAAAGAGTCAGAGACAGCCCCTACTGTCACTGGTAGGAGTCCCACTAGAACACCATGCTACACTACCAAAAGAGAGGACCTAATTCAGACCCATGCAGGGTCCCTGATTGCCATTTCAGTCTCTGTGAGCCCCTATGAACCCTGCTTAGTTGATTCTGTGGGCCATGCTCTTGTGAGTTCTATTATACTCATAGAGTGAAGCCTATCCCAGAAGCTTCATCTATCAACTGATGTAAGCAGATGCACAGACATACAGCCCAACATTCTGTGGAGCTCAGAGAACACTGTGGAGAGAGGAAGGAAGAATTGTAGCACGCACGGGTTAGGAGGATGAGGACAACATACAATTCTACTTTTAATTTGCACAGGAAGACAGCGTTTGTGATAAGAATGGCATGGTCAGAAGCAATTTATGTCCCCAAAGGAATATATTTAGCCTTTCATCAACAGTAGACCTACAAGTTAAGCCACAAACTTTGTTTCCTGTGCCACGAACTTGTACCCATCTGCAGCCAAGAAAATATTTTCCTCTAATTTTTGAAGAAGTCATTTTTACCAGTAACATCTTTCTGTTACCATTTTTCCTCTTTCAAAACATTATTATTTACTTTTGTTTGTTTCTTTCTCAATTAGATCTATGAACACTTTCTATAGCATGGAGACTAAATTTTACATATCTATTGATTATTTTAACTTGGCATTCATCTTTATAATATCCCAAGTGACTGAAATATGATATTCTCATCCCCTTAGTCTATTATCTTCTATAAAATAATTATTTAATGAAATGTTAACTGAATTCATCTGTTTGGAGGTATTTTTTATAGTTTATAGAAAATCCTGACAAATCCTTCCTCTATCACAATGTCTGCCTATAAATCTAAGTAAGAAGCTGACATAAAATACTAAGATTATCAGTGTTCCCAAAAGATCTATAAATATCAGGTGATAATAATCAATCTGTCACCAGAATCATAATAGAAACGACAATTATGTTATACACTATATGTTTGATAGGATCAACATGAAATAATACAAATCACTGGAATAAATCAAAGGCAAGAGTCATTTATAGTGTGGATTCTGAGAATAATTCATTCTTTGGTAGTACACAATAATTTTAGCCAATCTGTGGAAACTTGTGAATTTGTGTATTTTATTCTTATGCTTACTATAAAGCCTCTCATGAGTTTGACTCAATGGTTCTTGGGTTGAATGCTCTGCAAGATTGGTACATTGTAGTACATATTTATTTCACTACAAAACTTCCAGGATGCTTTTATAAATGTAAATGATCTGCTGGTAGAGGGCTATGAGAAGGGAGTGGACAGTCCCAACAAGTTTAAGTTGACCTCCTTGAAGCTGTTCAGCTGTCTGTTATGGATATAAAAATTTATATTGTAAATAATTTGTAATATCATTTCAAGTTGATTACCTTGAATATTTTGTTGAATTAATGTCTACTAAGGTCAGACACTATTAATTTCCTTATGGCATTTCATTTGTTAAATGAACAGTCGCATAAATGAAAGAAAGATCCCATTCTGAAAGTTACCAGAAGAAGATCTAATGTGAGGGTTTGTGATTCAGCTTTTGAAGCAGAAGATAAAAAGTTTGATAAAGTAATGATTAAGCTATGACAGGAAAGACAAATAAAACACGGCAGGGAAATAAGATGAAGAACAGAGTAGAGAGGAAACAGAAGGTGATGTGCTCAGGGAGCAACGAGAGTAAGAGAATTAAAAGCATGTCTTGGGATTTGAGATAGAAGAGAGGAAAGTCATACATGAGAAAGTCCGCCACAAGTAAGACTACGGCTCTTTTCTTGTAGTAGGAAAAAAGGAGGTGTTTGAGCAGTGAGTTGCGGAGGCCTGTGAAATAAATGGGGGACTCAATTTATTGTTGATTCTAAGCCAATAACAAATTGTAGGGTCATTGATATCAGGCTAGTGAGAGATGAGACAGTGGTGGGTGGATTAGTAATAAACCTGGTTCCATACTACATTGGGGCAGATTAGTGAAAGTGAGGAGTTTGTGCAACTACAAATATGACAGTTCACTCACAAAAATTTACCAAGTGTTCAATTTATTTTTAAAAGGACTTTCCAGTAGGGAAATGCAATGACATAAGCCATGATGTCACATAGGCTGCTGGGTAAAAGAGGTAGAATTGGAATTTCTGTGCCTTTGTGAATAAGTTCATAATTGAACAGAGCTTTGTAGACAATCAAACTAAGCAGGTGAGTGAAACTTATATTTGAAATAACAAAATTGTGGGAAATGATAATCTCTGGGTTTGGGGCAGAATCACAAGAGAAAAAGGTAGGTTAGGAGTTCAGTGGCTTGACACCACAGTCTCTGCCTGGGGAACCAGCAACGTCTATCAAGAATACTGCTTTTAGTTAAGATAGTATAATTTTCACAATACTAAATATTTAATATTTGTGAAATGAGTGAATACATCTAATATCAGAATATAATATAGCCTAAATGATAGTGGATTTTTTAATACACTTTCATCTAATGTTGACTTTAGTTTAAATGCATCGTCTCTTTATACCTTTTTAAGCCAATTTCTTTCCTTCAGTTCCTACACTGATATATAATCATGCTGGACAACATATTTCTTTTACACTCTTTAAAGAACAAAGAAAATAATCCCCAAATTCAATGTAACAAATCACATATATATTTGTACCATTCTATATTAATTTCTTTTCTCTATTTTGGTGCTTTTTAGGGAATAAATAAGTAACAATATTATAAATTTAATACCTTAGAGATGAAATATCTTGTTGACTGCTTTGGGTGATCCAAATTTTGTGTCACTGAGTAAGAGACATCAAAGAATAAGATTCATAATCAGGTCAATTTATAATATTTACTGGCTTCTTGAATTTGGGCAACTGTGACCATGGGTTTAATCTCTTCAAATGATCACTTTGTGAATGTAATGATCCACACAGACTGTTACTTTCCTATTGCCAATATCTAAATATGATGAATTTTGCTTTGTTGTTGCTGGAAGAATGAACAAAGTGAGTCTCCTCTTATGTACACTAGGTGTAAGTGGCAAAAAGTCAATGAACCATCAATGTTTGCTCCCATGTGAGACATGAGTGGCCTTGATATTACAAGCTCTACTTAGTTTGTGAGACAATAAATAATGTGCATTAAAATTGACTGCATGGCTGTCTATCTCACTTGTACACTAGTGCTGAGTACCATAGTATCACAAATCCTTGCCTGAGGAATCTATGCAAGTTTCTCTTATGTGGGATTTACCAGAATCTAACAACCCCTTGCTTAGCTCTCCAGAGTTCTTACCTGGAGGCCAGAGAACTGTTTCACTTGGAAGTGGTTGATATCCTGCATCTCCCAGGGTACGATCACAAAGAACCATTTTATTCCTCGAATCCAGGATCACTTCTCAGGGCCATACTCCAGAATGAGAGCTAAATTCAAAGTATCTTTTTCCCCAATCTGCTACCTATTCTCCCTTGCTTTTGCTTATTCTGAGAAGTTGATTTAATGTAATTCTCAGATACAAATCCATCTCAAATCTGTTTTTCATGGAATTCAGAGAAAAAAAGAACAATACAATTTCTACACATATATGAGGCTATGAAGACTTAGACAGTACATCAAACTTCCTTCAGGTGCTTTGTGAGGATTCTGAGAAAGAAGCAAAAGTTGAATAAATTTCAGAGGTGTTGATTAAGGTTGGCTTATCTTTCATGATATCATAGCATAGAAATAAGATTTCCTTCTGTGTATTTTATGATGCATTTATATGTTGTGCTGTAATATTGAAAATAATGCCTAAATCAGGAAAGGAACATTTGATGCAGTAACCAAACTCTTCTATTATGGCAGAATCACTAAGAACTTGGAGGAACTTGAATTTAACCAAACCTGTCAATATGTAGCAAGATGTGCTTATTCTGTTTCTTCAGTGTGTGGCTTATGCGATCAATTTATTTTTAGACCCGTAACCTTTGCATAGGAATTAAAGATGGTTTTATGCATTCATGTAACCTTTAATGAACCCCTGTGCTGTCATATTAGGGACTATACTAAACAAGTTAAAATTCTTTTTTTTTTCCTGAATTGAAAATGTAATCCGTAAAACATTTGCCTTTGGAAGGCAGTGGAAATATATAAATGTAAAGGACACTTTGAGAATCACAGACGACAAAACATGCTCTTTCCTCCAGAACACATGATGTAGCAAGCAGAATTTGAGTGGGGTTGAGAACAAAATTGGTGTGAAAGTATTTCCTCTCCATCTCTTTAAAGAGTTAGCATTCCAATCTTGAGGTTGAAAACTCTAGCATTTGAATACTGGGGAAAATCTTTACATCTGCTCTTGAACTCATATTTCATAAAAAGTGAAATATCCCAACCAATTTTTGCTTTATAATTTGTAAATATTAGTACTTTCCATGAATATGAGGCAACACAGTCTTCTAGGATGACTGGATTAATTTTCTACCTTCCCAGAAATGTAAACCATGATGTAATTAGCCATATCTGTAGATTTTTTTACTGCAGTAAAGGCGCTCTGTGGAAAAGCTTTAAAAGCAGTGCCAGATCATGAGTCATCTCTGGAATTATGGGTTGAATGATGTCCTGAATGAGTATGAGCATCCATTAGATAATAAACACCACGTTGATAATAACTAGGAATTAGAAACTGTTACTCACATCGAGTGCAAAGTACTATGTGGGTGTGCTGAAATCTAAAGACAGATTCACAATTGCAGAGATCTTGTTATTCATTCTTAAGAGATTCAGGCATATTTACTTAACAACAATCAAACTTGGACACAGAGAAATTAAGATTGTTGACCAAATGTACATTGCCATTTGTTTAAAATTTAATAAAATTAAACTTTCAAATCTAAGAATTTTTCCTTTCTATGGTCTGGCCCTGCTTCCTTTTCCATGGTTTTGCCTAAAGCAAGCTTTAAGGATATCTATTTTTTATTTGAACAGTGCTTATCCCTCATTGCCAGTAAAAAACATCTTATGTGAATTTTCTTTTGTGTGTCTGCAATGGAAGAGAACAAACTGTTCTCACAATATGTGTCTGGAATGGTTCTCTTGGTCTGCCTATTTTGTCTCTGATGGATTTCTTTTTGAGGGATACTTGCCCATGTGCAAATATTATGTGTTGCATTAGCATTTATTATTTTTTAATCCTACTGTTTAAACAATTATCTCTGTGTCAATCTTTCCTATAAAATCCAATTGACCTGGCATTTACTTAAACGATTAATGATGGTGTTACTATTCTTATGTATCCACCATTTCAAGTATACCAAAGCAAATTTCTGCATGTTTCAAGTAGAAAATATCTGTACCCTATAGAAGTATAATAAAGGTATATCAATAAATGCTCAAATTAAATAATTCCATGTATTCTGCTAGTATCATTTACAAGAATTCTAAGACATTTAATGTGTCTATAGATAAAAATATGACCTTAAATCATTCTTTGTGCATTTATTATAAATTGCTCAGGCACTTATGAGATAACCTTTGCTTTTCTTAATAATCTTATATAGGAAGTATAATGACTGTTAAGTTTAGACATTATTCTTTTCATAAATTCTTGATGGTATATGCTAAGTTGTTAGCTAGATATATAAACTATGGTCTATATAATAAACTTCCATCCCCTTGAGGAAATAGAGAAAAGGAAAATGAGGTAGAACCTAATGAGTACAATGACTTACATATCATTGAGGGGCTTCAACATCATGTTTGATATTAAAATATAAATGTTTCATTCCATTTCCTTTTTCCTGTTATGTAGCCCTCATTTATGTTGTTTAATGTGTCTTCTTAAAAGCTGGCCAAAAGAGGAATAAACCTACAGAAATCAATTGAAGGCTAATGAAAGAATTTGTTATGAAAATTGGTAAGAAAGGTATGAGCCCCAGTAAATTATGAGATAAATGTGTTTCTCCCTTTTGACTATAATCAGAAAGTTAATTTGGTTCCTGTATAACTGAAAGGACTACTGTACAAACTGCTCGTCTACTTGTATTAATTGGGGTTTCAAGTGAATCTCTACATTAATGCTTCTGGCTCTTCAGCAATGATGGTGCTTGCAATTTACTTTGGATTCTTCTGCAGTTACTTCTTCCATTTTCTTGTACTGAGGAGCCAATACATTCTTTGGTGTCTCAGAGAAGTTCGCTGTTCTTGTGTTTAACATTTATCAGCTGGCAGTGCATTTAAATCTAGAATGGTACTTAGAATTCAGAGGGATTTATCGACTGATAAAAATATTGATGAAAAAAAATGATGGAACTCTAAAGGTCAGCACACTGTTTAAGCTTATTAGCAGACAAAAACTACACACAGATTAGAAGGCACAAGCCAGTGCAATTCAGGCACCATTGAAATATTGATTCCCACCTGGCTGCCAAGCAGCTGAAAGTCAAAATGGTAAGCTTGCAAAAGCATGTACATGGATGGATAAAGAATCTCTTCTCAGATAGAAATGGTTTTGTTCTGTGTATGCTCATGCATGGACGTGCGTGTGCGTGTGTGGTGTGTGTATGTGTGTGTGTGTATTCCTGTTTCAATGTGTGCATGTACATGTGTTTGCCTTTGTGCATATGTGTGCATGCATGTATATGTGTGTACACATGTGGTTTTGGGTGTACAGGTATGTGTGGTGTTTGTGTGTAGGGGTGTTCATGTGTGTTTGTGTGTGTATAAGTAATTTGTATGTTTTATTTTCTCAAAATAGAAAAATAATAATCTTTTTTCATTGTAAATATAACACAATACTGTGTTGTTCAGGAGTCATATGATTCTCTATTGTTGGCAATAAACTTGCTTCAGAGAGTGTTAAGGACTATTACTAATTTATATAATTAACAAAATAGATAACAAAACTATTGACTGATGCTCTCTCAATGATCTTCTTTTGCTGTTTCTTTAGTCTTAACAAAGTGGTGCATTATTGTGGCCTGTGTTTAATAACATAATATAGTAAGGTTGGAGTATTTCACATCATTTTTCTGAAATTTCTGTTACAGAGATAAATTAGTTCCTTTGTGTCTCAGTACTGCACATTAGGTAACCCAGCATTCTGACATATGTAGGTGATAGGATAAAAGGGAGAGGGATAGTATTAAATATTAAACTTTGCCTTGATGTTCTTCAACTGCTTTCAGTGGAGTTCACAGTACATTTATACCTTGTGGAACTCAAACTGTGAAAACATGACTGGTGATATTTCCTTTGAAACAATTCATTTCAGATTAAAAGACATTAGTAGATGTTTTTCATACTCAAAGAGCAAATGATAAGGTCGAGAAAATAATAGAACTTATTGTAAGCAACTGATCCATCAGTTACAGTAAGTCTCTCTACTTCTTTTTGCTGTATACAGTTGCCTTGTTCTTGAAGATTTTCTGGAAATCACAGTTATGGATGTAGAGGCTGCTGATGTAAAACCATTGCAGGCTGTTTCCCACATACTAGAGTTTTAACATGTATTTCAGGCTTCACATCTTCTCTTGATTATTATATGACTCTTTTAACATTAAAGGGAACCTGAATGGTGTTAAAAGCATAGATTGGGGAAGATTTCTGAATGGCTGTTGGATTTCACAGTAATTAATCATTCATAGGGGGGTTGACTTAATACACAAAGGTAATTTTTTTCTTTAAATCGCATTTTAATTATATATATAATTATATATATATATATATATATATATATATATATATATACACATACATATATATGTGATGGCTTTACGCACATGAGCTAAGTGCTGTCAGGAGTCAGAGAAGTCCCTAGAATTGTAGGTTTGTTTCACGTAGGTGCTGGAAACTAAACTCCGATCTTTTGCAGAGGCAGCATGAACTGTTAACTTCTGACTTACATCTAAACCCTGCGCCTAATTTAGATTCTTAAATATTCCCTTAGAAGAATTTATCACACATAATTTATATTTACAGAAACATGTTAATTAGAAACAATTCTGAGTCTTTAAACGGAGCTAGTATGAGCCATTTTATATAAACATTTAATAAATATGCATCATGATTTTCCTGGATTAAAAAATACTGATCATAAAACTAAACTAGTATAAGGTATGTTCACAAAAATGTGAGAATGCAAAAGCTAAACATCAAATTAAATTGTTCCAACTACTTTTCTCCTTATAGCCAATATAACACAAATTAAAACATTCTTTTATGGGTAACCTGCTATACTAAACATAAATCTGTTTTTAGCAGTTTTATGATATTTGAATTTTTTAAATTAGATATTTTCTTTATTTATGTTTCAAATGATATCAATGATGTCTCCTTTCCGAATTTCTGCTCCAAAAAAAAAAAAATCCCTGTTCCCTCCCCTGATCCCCCTGCTCACCACCACCCCACTCTCTCCCGCTTCCTGGCCGTGACATTCACCTATACTGGGGCATAGAATCTTCACAGGACCAAGGGCCTCTCCTCCCATTGATGGCTGACTAGGCCATCCTCTACTATATATATGCTGCTAGAGTCATGAGTACCACCATGTGTACTCTTTAGTTGGTGGTTTAGTCCCTAGGAGCTCTGAGGGTACTAGTTAGTTCATATTGTTGTTCATCCTAAGGGGCTGCAAACCCTTCAGTTCCTTGGGTCCTTTCTCTAGCTCCTTCATTGGGGAACCTGTACTCAATCCAATGGATGGCTGTGTGCCTTTACTTCTGTATTAGTCAGGCACTGGCAGAGCCTCTCAGGAAACAGCTCTATCAGGCTCCTGTCAGCCAGCACTTGCTGGCATCCACAATAGTGTCTGGGTTTGGTGATTGAATATGGGAAGGATTCCCAGGTGAACAGTCTCTGGATTGTCCTTCATTCAGTCTCTGCTCCATAGTTTGTCTCTGCAACTCCTCCCATGGGTATTTTGTTCCACTTTCTAAGAACAACTGAAGTATCCATAATTTGTCTTCCTTCTTCTTGAGTTTCTTGTGATTTATGGATTGTACTTTGAGTATTCTGAGCTTCTGAGCTAATATCCACTTAACACTTCTGTGTTCATATCCACATACTATGTGTGTTCTTTTGTGATTGGGTTACCTCACTCAGAATAATAGTCTCCAGATCTATCCGTTTCCCTCAGAATTTCATAAATTCATTGTTTTTAATAGCTGAGTAGTACTCCATTGTGTAAATGTACCACATTTTCTGTATCCATTCCTCTGATGAGGGACATCTGGGTTGTTTTCAGTTTCTGGCTATTATAAATAAGTCTACTGTGAACATAGGAGAGAATCACATGCTGGAGAATCTTCTGAGTATATGCCCAGGAGTGGTATAGCTGGGTCCTCTGGTAGTACTACGTCCAATTTCCTGAGGAAACGTCAAACTTATATTTGAATTTTATTGATCATTTTCAGAAGATTGTAGTTTCAGTATGTTAAAGCATGTTAGTAAATTCCTCAGTCGCCAACGTGAGAAGATTTTATTTCTATTGCTAAATTAATGAATGTACACTATATAGACCTTGGATTAGACCACAGCAAACAACCAGAATCTGTTCACCTTCTGTTTTTGTTAGTTTAAGTATAGCATTGAGCATGAAAATAAGCTGAATTTATAATATAAATATATTCACAACCCTTAAATTAGAACTGAGATGTGATATTGCTTTAAAAACAACAACAAATAATTACTATAAACACGATATATCCCATGCATCTTTCCATCAATGTTTCAAGACTTTTTCCTGTAGAGTAAGCTGAGCAGTTAACCACCATGAAACATGACAAGTAAGATAATTTTACCTCACTGAGAATTATATGAATAACTTATGAAATTCTGAGTTACAAACTGAATGTGTAGTGAGATATAAAATGTATGCCCTTGCCAAAATAAAAGTTTTAAAATAAAGAGTATTGAATTATTAAAAATAAAAGTTGTTATTCAGTTTCAGTATACTTTATAAAAATATGTCTAAGTAATGTAAATATGTGCAAATTTACCACAAACATTTTGGAAGTCTTTTGAATATATTTATCATTAAAGTTTTGTGTTAAGTATAAAGTTTGAGATAATATTTAATTATATTTGTAATGTGAATACTTATGTTAGTATATATGAATTTTGTTAAAATATCTCACCATCTGTTTCATATTTATAAGCTTAGTGACATACAGAAGTACAACAACATTTAACATTTTTACAGAATGTACTTAATGATAACAATTACATTTAACTCAATTTTATGTTAAGATATCTTTGCTGGTAGCCAAAAAGAATAAATTTCTACTAGTTTTGAAATTATTATAATCATAAAGGTCTTTAAAAATTATCATAGTCTTCCTTTATATTGTATTTGAGGATTTGTGCTTCATTTTTCTTAATGCTAAGAATGATTTATATGTATGTATATATTTATAGGTTTGCATATATGTATATATTTATACGAGAAAAAATTAACTCAATTCAAAACAACTTGCAATTCAACAAAAGTAAGAAAAATAACGATTAATATCATTCCTATAAAATGAAATAATAGAACGCATTATTAGTTGATTAATAATTTGACAACTTAAAGAATATATGTTGAGAAATTTAACTTGAGCTTATATTCTACAAATATTTTACTATACAAATCTCAAAAAAAATCAATGAAAGATGAGCAAAACTTCAAGATTACTTTCATATTTTTAACCTTTCTTTCAAATAATATCACAGGATGATTATGTGTCATAAGATAACTTTCTCGTTTGGCAGGTTGTTATCTTATTCTTACGATTTTTACCTTTGTAAAACTATTGTTTTCTTCTTCTTCTTTACACATTAGGAATTCCAGCCAGCAAGGGAAATATGGTATGAGCTGAATTGGGGCTGATCAGGGTGGAATAGTGTGAAGACTGGTTAGGATTTATTATATACATGTATGAAACTGTCAAAGAATTAACCTCATTTGCACAAAGTTTATTTCTATAGGACATAATATATTCAGTGAATGAAATCTATGATGTAATTTTTCACTATTTTTAACATTTTTTTGGCAAATACTAAAACAGGTAAACTATAAACATTTATATAATAATTTTAATTATGTCTGAATTACAGTATATAGAGACTATTATAGAGTTATAAAGAATGGATAAAAATTTTAGTAGTTGATATTGAGATTTTGACAAAAATCTCATTAAATTAGTAATTTAGCATTAAAGAATTCCAAGACAACTCCAAACCTAAATATAAAATTATATTAAAATTACATGGATATTAGAAAAGCCACACAGTCACACTGGGAAACTCTAATATGTTCAACAGCTTTAAAACTTAAAAATTGGTCTTTGAGATATTCATTAGTGGGTAAAGTTCTTGATGTTTGCCACAAGTTGTGCATAATAGGCTATCAATAATAGATGTTGGCTCAAATATGGTAGAAGCTGTAGATTGATACCAAAGTTCTCTTCTGATCACATGTCATATCATAGACTCACCCATACAAATACATCAAACCTACACATACATAAGTATATAAGCACACAAATTAAATTTACAATTGCTAATTGCTCAATGGTAGCATGCAGCTCAGTGGTACAGCATTTGTTTTCTGTCTACAAGACTCAGGTTCCATCCAGTAGTGTAAAATAAAATAACCGAAAATGTCCAAAAGATAACTTTCAAAGTGGAAAACATCTATTCAGTGCTAAAACTGATACAGAATGTTTACTTTGTACATTATTCAGAACTGAAATTTATATTATATAAAATATAATAAGAAAACTCATCTGAATCAAACCTAGAAACCTTCACACCTCTTACATAAAAAAGTGAAAATATAAATGTCAATCATTTGTTAATTAAACGCAGTTGTAATTAGGAAAACAAAAATGTAACATTGTTTACATATTTATACCCCTAGCAGATTGATGAGTGAAAAAACCTGACATTGTAAATATTGATGCAAATATAAGCCATTATGAATGCTCTTACACAGCTGATATAACCACTTTGGAAAAAAATCATTAACAACCAAGGGAGACATGCAGATCCTCTGATTGAGCAATGATATAGTTACAAAAAGGTTGGAAGAGAGATATGCAATGATTCCGATAGCATATTCTCTTAATGTACAGGTGTCAACTTGTAACAAACTAATAACTAGGGTGTTTGGAGTTGCAAATCAGTAGACACATACAGAAGACTGATGCCAAGGGCCAGCCTCAAACTAGAGAGGGGGTTTGAGGAAGTGGTGTTTGAGAGCTGGGAAACAAACTTCTTGACATCAAACTGTGGGTTACAAGCTGACAGCCTATGTTCTGCTCAAGACAGCTTCCCATGATCCTCTCTCTATGTTCTGTTTTTCTCTTGCCATTCTAAAAACTCACTGGATAGATTATCTCTTTATTTGCATCAATTCAGTCGTTACCACAAGTTTCCCTTTTATTATTCCATGAATCAGTATCTTATAACTCCAGAGACAAGAACCACATTGTCCCATCCCTTACATGGCCTAACCAGACTCTGCAGACTGAGATGATGGTCAAAATACAAAATAACTAGGTACAGCCCTATAGCTGATTTTCATAAAGTAGGACTGAGTCAAAGAATGAGGTCATAAGGAAAAGTGAAGTTTCTTAAAGTTTATTAAAGCTTTCCTATGTTACAGTGTTTGGAAAAGAATATATTACTGATGTGCTGTAAAGAAAATAAATAGGTTTCAATTTTGATGAGAGTAGGGGTTATGACTTAGGAGTAACAAAAAGCTTTTTAAGGTTGTGAGAATCACAATGACTTATAAATTAAAACTGTGTGAAGAAAAATATAGTTTATTTAACTATATAGGAATAGAAGAGTAGAGCTCCTGTTAAAAAAAACCTTCCTTTACAGGCTATTACAAGTCTGTTTCCTTCCTTCCTTCCTTCCTTCCTTCCTTCCTTCCTCCCTTCCTTCCTTCCTTCCTTCCTTCCTTCCTTCACCAACCCTCTTTCTTTCTCTCTTTCTTTCTCTCTTTCTGTCTTTCTTTCTTTCTTTCTTTCTTTTCTTGTTTAAATTCTTTTTTTCCTCCTTCCTTTCTTCCTTCTTTTATTTTTTCTATCGTTCTTTTTAAATATATTCTCTTATAAAAATTCATCTCAGCTGCATGATCTGCTGTGTTTTCTAATGACTGGTGATATCTCACTACCAGAGTAGTGCTGATACAATTACCACTGATTCCATCCGTTTCTATAGTTAAGAATTGTAGCAGGAAAGGAAGCATTCAGCTCTACCCCTTTTAACATGAAGTTCAGGCTACACCCCGGATCTCAGTTCTGTCTGAAGAAGACCCGGGGAGGATCCCATCCTAACCTCACATGAAATTTGGCAGGATTAAGCTCCTCCAGTTTTACAAGCTCAGACTTTATTTCATTGGAGCTATTAAAGTTTTTTCAGTTATAGTGATTACTTCACCACATGTTAAGATAATAGTCTAATTCATAAAAAGTACAGAGAAGAGTCATAAACACACCCTTACAACAAAGTTACAGTGATTTTTATTTTCTTTAGTGTTGTTTGACTTACACATGTTGTAAGCATACATGTGTACCTGTGTGAGAGGCAGCACACCCATATGAATGTACATTTGGAAGTAAGAAACTGGCTTCAGTTCTCTCCCTCTATTGTTTATAATTGGAGACATGCTCTCTCACTGAACCCAGAACTCACCATTGTATTGGCTAGAGTGGCTTAGCCAGCAAGAACCCTGGCCCCACCAGCCCCGTCCTGCTGTCCTGCTTCTTTATCACTGCTATCATACACACTCACATCAATAACTGGAATTTACATGAGTTCTGGATGTCCAGTCTTAGCACAGAAAGCTTTGTACTGATTCTGTCAACTTCAGAATTTGCAGCTGTAATTGTGGAAAGCTATACCGCACAATCTTCTTATACTGGTTATAACAAGTCACAGGCTTTCCTCTTGTTCTGTGGGAAACAGGCCAAGATGTGAGTCATAGGCCCTGAAGACAACCAAGGGTCATCTACTTGTCTTTTTGTAGCACCTTATTTATATGGAATCTTGAAAATTAATACCAAATTTCATTTCATTTTATATTTATGCTAAAATGCTTTTGTGTCCTACATATCTAGCATATCTCTGCTTGGCATATAGTGTCAGATCAAAGAAAACTCATATAATAAATTAATGTGCTATTTTATTTTGCTATTTGACAATATTAGGGATTCATCCTAGAGCTTCCAATAATACTAGTCAAGGGATGGTCTACTGAGCCACATTCACAGCCCCAGTGAATCTTTTATATTTGGAAAAATGTATGAACTAGCTATAGTTTTCTTCCATCTGGCAGAGTAAAGTTATTGTTCTTTTTTATTTAAGGCTAAATCAAGTATCATGTCAACAGCATATTAAAGCATAAATTTTGCTTGCCCAACACCACTGTATCTATCACATAAAGCCCTATAAGCTACACAAAGCATTTACCTAACTCAGCAATAACCTTAGAGGTAGTACTAAAAAAAAATATAGTGAAACAACTGTTATAAATCCCATGTCTCTTGGAAATGCCTTAAAGTCCAATGTATTACATAAAGGAATGAGTTCAGTGTTTAAATTAATTATAGAGATGATCTTTGAAATTATTATGCAAAATTTATGAATATTCTCTGTATTAGGAATCAAATGTGACACTGTTAAACTCTAGCCTTATATGAATTTATGTAATTGTGACCCTCCTCTAGCTAAGAGCTGGTTCTTTCAGACTTTGCCTTGCCACAAATAGCCACCCCTTTCTCCAACCTCCTGCTAATAGCCATGCTTCTCTCCAAGTTCCTGTTACTAGCCATGCCTCTCTCCAGGCTCCTGGTAAGCTGGAACTCCCTCCTCCAAAGACTGAAGATTAGCCCCCAAGATGCTGACTGACTGTGGGTGGGGTTTTTCTCTTGCTACCTGCTTGGTTTTTTTGTTTTTTGTTTTTTTTTTTTTTAAGATTTATTTATTTATTATATGTAAGTACACTATAGCTATCTTCAGAGGCACCAGACGAGGGTGTCAGATCTCATTATGGGTGGTTGTGAGCCACCATGTGGTTGCTGGGATTTGAACTCATGACCTTCTGAAGAGCAGGTGCTCTTCCCCTCTGAGCCATCTCACCAGCCTGCTTGTAACAAAGACAGAGTTGAATAATGATGAAGGACTGAAAGCACCCATGCCTTGGTATCATTTTTTAACCCCTTCCGGCAGTCCGGTTCCCTTAATTTTTCACAGGCTCTTACTCCCATTCCAGAAGACCCGTTCATTCCTATGTGACTGCAGGCAGCCACATTTAATCCCTACATTTACAATGCTAACGAGAACGTTATTCTCCATATGTTGCCAATGGAAAAACTGATGCTGAAAGTAAAATGTCTTCCTTAGCTTGCACAGTGAGTCAGCGGTGAAGGTAGGATGAGGATGACAGCATCTTGTTTTAGAATTGAGCTTTTAACGCCCTTAAGACTGAGTGCCAGTCATCATTCCTTCATGGTGAGCATGCTGAGATTCATTAACTGAACAAGAAGAGAATAAATATTTTCTTTAAATATTATTGTTGGAAAGATTGATAACTGTAAGTACTTTGGTAATATAGAGTTCAAAACAAATAAACAAAGCGATATTTTTGTCCTTTATTGTATTTGTTTGTAGTAACATTTTGGCAAGGCCAAAGTCATGAAGACTACCTCCTGTGGGTTCATAAACTACAGTACACTACACCAACGACTACACAGCATAAATACATAAACAATGTTACAAATCATCTTTTATCTTTTTGGCTAGAGATAATGAAAAAAGTAAAATAAAATGTAAAAGTAAAATGAAAAGTAAAATAAACTTATTAAGAATAGGCAAACAATGGTCAATTCAACCAGGGCCTTCTGATTTTGCACAATCTGTGTACCAAGTATACTCTTGACCTGTTGTATCAAAACAGTAAAATATTAGAAGTTCATTTCATTTTCCTAAAATATAGATTTGCTTACAGAAAACAGGCATTTTTAGGGAATGGTAAATGATAGAAATACTTTCTTAATGATAGATCAAGAACTAAGGTTCAATATAAAATGCTCACTAAAATAGAAGTACATAGAAGATTATAAAAATTAAGATATACAAACATAGATTTTAAATAATTTAAAATTGCAAATTTGATAATTCTTGAAAATTATCAAAGTCAGAGGGTGGTTGCCCATATTATGAATTAAGAATCATCTTCTTGAAATGATTAAAATAATAAAATTGATACAGATTAGGGCTAGGATTAATAGCAATTTGTTTTTAAGAAAATTATATTTTAGTAGTTTAAAAAATGTAATTTCCTCTAGGGTTTTTTCTTTCTACTGTATTTTTGATAAAATGTTAATATTTTGACATGTTCTAAGCAAGACAGAATAAACATGATGTGAAAGCAAAGACTAATCAGGATAGGTAATGAATGATAACCATACATGAGTTGAAAAACCATATCAAAGGAATGCATAAATTAAGATGGCAGGTCAATTGGATTTGAAGGAAGCCCACTAGGCAAGCATATGCTGCTCATTTAATTAAAAATAGCTCCTTTTCCAGGAGCAGATTTAAAAGTATTAATCAAAAAAAAGTTTGGCTTTTCCCCTGATGACCCTAAGCATTCTGTCCATGTCTTCAGTAATAGTCAAATGGCTGAGGTTAAAAGTTTTGTTCTGTACATGTAAAGACTGAAATCTCATGTTCTTTGACGTGTGTGTGTGTGTGTGTGTGTGTGTGTGTGTGTGTATTATGCATGCTTGCATGTGTGTTCACGTATCTGTGGAGGTATGTATTTATGTCCATTCATGTTGGAGGATCTGAGGTTGATGTTGCATGTCTCATCTACCATCTTAAATTTATATATTGAGTCAAGGACACTCCTTTTATCTTGAGCTGATACTTTGCACAAGCCTCTCTAGCTTGCTCTGAGGATTCTCTGTCTCTGCCTCCTGCTGGGGTTACAGACAGGCTGCCACATCTACTTGGCTTTATAGAAATTCTTAAATTCTCAAAGCTGATCCTTAAACTGAGAACCCATGTTCTTGGAAAAATAAACACAAACACCACCAACAAAAATCTTGGTGTCTTAGAGGCATTGGAAATCAATGTTTTTGTTTGTTTGTAAGTAAATAACTGTAACCATTAGCTCATCATTTTTTCAAAATGTCTCTTAGTTGTAGAATGTAAGTTCCTAATTCACTATTATTTTCAATATTTAAACAGATTTCCTGTCATTATTTAAACTATAAATTCATGTTTAAGTAAATGACATATTGTAGCTCTATTTCACAATTGTTTGAGATTAAATATAATATTACATTATCTATATCAAATAATCTCACGAGTATGGAAAAGTAAAGACTTTTGAATGACTGACAGGATAGCTTAGTGGGGAAGACTCCTGTGGACCTGTCTTATGACCTGATTTGACTTTAAGCCCAGAAAATAGAGAGTGGAGGAAGAAAACTGATTCTTACAAGTTGTTCTCTGATCTCCACTTGATCAGGCTAGTGTGCAATGGCATCTGTGCCTACACATAAGTAAATGTGATACTTTTAATTAAAAATATTAACCACCAATGATCAATCTATCTGTAAAATGCCCACTTTTCTTTCTTTTTCTAAAGACAATGAGTTTAACATCCATTCATACTTTATTTCACAACTGAAAAAATTTGATATTATATGATCTTAATAGTACAAGAAAATAAAGTACTTGAGGAACACATTCATCAATTAATGCTATATTTTATAGCTTATGTTTTGAAATATTTTTATTAAAATTTGCATGAATATGCTATATTTTAAATAGTAGCAAATTTAATAAATAAAATCTCTAGAGGTGTGTATGCTTTTACCACATTTGGTATCATTTGTATAATAGCATCATGATTATTAAAATAAGTATGCTTTTTTTGTAATGCTCTGCCTTAAAACTCCTGTTGTGAGAACTAGTGTGTTTACTTACATATGTACCAGGTTTGTTTAGTGTCTAATTAGATTTATTATATCTATATTTGCATCTTCCAAATTCAGCCTAATATTGATTATATGTCCTCTGTTTAAATTCAGAACTTTCAGTGCCTTCTTTTATCAAGTATTTAATCTTTCTTTTACTGTTTAATAAGATTTCGAACCCAATTTCATTATAGATAATAGCATTAGTGATTCAAACTGTTTTAATTATTTAACTATTTAATTATTCAAACTTCAAACTGCCTTTCCACATATATTCAAATCTTACGCATTTCTTAAGTTTTATTTTGTATATCTCAGCTACATTTTCAAATATACTTTGGCATAGTTGTTTTATATTTGCACATATTGTTTTTATGAATGATTTTTTTTTGCTGGCAGCCTAACTTGAAAAATCACATTGAGAATATGAGTAAAAACTATAAATGCTTAGAGATATTAAGTGATAAAGATAAATTTATTGTCACAATACAGACTAAAGACATTTACCTATTGGCTTTAACTATTATTGATAGACTATTATTGACAGACAAAACTGCAAAAAAAAATAAGTGATCAGAAATGAAAGAAGAAAGGAAGGGATGGAAGAAGGTAAAGGGGAAGAGGGAAATAAGGACAGATGGAAGGGAAGGAAGGAAGGAAGGAAGGAAGGAAGGAAAGAAGGAAGGAAGGGAGAAACGGAGAAAGGGAGAGAGAGATATGAAGAAAGGATGGGTTACTCTTTAGGGAACATGATCAGGCTACCTGCTTATTAAAGAAAGAAAAATTGGAGATTTATGGATTGATCATCTTTAACACTTCTAGGAGAGGTGAGCAATCCCTTGGCCATTTTCCTCTTTCTCTGGCTCTTATATTCTGTCCTCTCTACTATGATACTTCCTAAGCCTTAGGTGTAGAGGTTGTGTTTTTGCATCAAAATATCACTTGTTTTCTGAATTTTTGTCTACTTTGGTTTTTTGTTTTGTTACTGTCTATAGTAACTAGAAATTTACTCTTTGAAGGCTGAGAGCAATACTTAGCTGTAGTTACAAATATAAGTATAGAATTCAGTTAAGAATAACATTGCTTTAGTAAAGTAATTATTTTAGGTTCCCCTTAAGGACTTATAATCATCAGTAGCTTCAGGTAGTTGGCTGTTTCCAATATCATTCAGGTTTTCTGTCTTCTTGAGTGTTGGGCTTAATTGGTTATGGTAAAATGTGTGTGACATTACTGTACCCTTGGACTTATTGTGACATGCTAGTCCTTGTTGTAGTTCATATGCATGGTTGGGTAGAACTGTTGTTTCCTGCTTATTTCCCTTGGAAATTTGCATGGTACCTTTTGGTAACATGAAAGCTAATTTCCTGGAGTAATCTTTCAGATCAGACTCATCTGAGGTCCTCTGGGTCCTGGGTCCAAAGTGCATGGTATCTTCAGCAATAGAGGCTTACCTTCCACTTCTGGGAGGTAACTAAGAGGAACAATAATAGCCTATAATGTTCTGAGAATCTCTTGGGCACTCCAGACTAACAATTTCAAGGGAAGCACCTTGTGCCTTGTATTGGATTTTTTGTTGGATAGTGTATGGCTCTAGAAGTATTGTTAGCTTAGATGAGAAAAATTAGTATCATTTAATTACATATGTATGTGTTTTGCCATATGAACAACACAGAAGGCAATCTTATGGAACACTAACCTAAGACATGGAACTACAGGCAATTATGGAATGCTGACAGCTGGAGAAATTCTTACCTAGGAAAGAGTCCTTCACCCACAAATTGGTTATCTAAATCATATTTAAACAACTAACACTGTTTAGACTGAAAAGAGTATATTTATATATCCAGAAATATATATTTGTAACTATAGATGAGCATGTACTAATAAGATGATTAAATCAAAACAAAAACAAAAACAAAAGCAAAACAAAACAAAAAAAAATACGGCCTAAAAGTTGAAAGAGAGCAAAGAAGACTACATGGTAGCCATCCATCGTGGGAGGAAAGGGAAGGGGATAAATGATGTAATTTTACTTTAACTTCAAAAGCAAAAATAATAAATTTTAAAAAGACTTAAAATAGGAAAATATTCATCACAACAGGTAGCAGCAGGGACAATCTCAGACACAGTAGACAGCAGCAGACATAATTAACTATTTAAGAAAGGCTTTTATTAATGGTGAGAAAACATAAAGAGGGCCGGTTGTCCTAAAGTGTTACAAAGGATTCTTTCTACTCAAATTTAGGTTTAGACAGTTTGAAGAAAGACTGGTAGACTGATAGGGCCATACATTTTAAGGAAGCATATACTTATCTGACCTTAGTTGAAGCCATCTCCTGACAAGCAGTGCAAGGAAGAAGCCAGAAGCTTGCCTTCTTCATTAGCTATTTGTTGGATGCTCTGTCTGTCTGTCAGTGAAGTACACCTCTCAGTCCCTGAGAATGAAGGGAAGAAGGAAAACAAGATCATAGTTTTAGTTCGTAGAATTTTAGTATTTGTGTTTATCTTTATTTTTATACGTATTCTTATCTCATCTTTTACTCATCTTCAAAATGAGGCATAAAGTGTCTATTTATTTACTGCATGTACCAGAATAAGAAATGCATCATGCAGAACAGAATCAACAGAGGAAGTTTCAGTGTTTCCAGACTAGTTAGGATTTACTTGAATCTTGGCATATTGTTTATATTTTGAAAGTTGTTAATATGGAAACAGATGCAGTATTTAGAAAAAAATAAAATGTAAAGAAATTTTAATGTATTCTTACATACTGTACCTCATATGAAAGAGCTAACTTATTTTTATTTTCATTAAAAACAAATTTTAAAGACAAATAACAATGACTTACCTTTTTTTACACATATATAAACTTTCTTATATTGTTTTTGGATGAATTTTTTTATTTTGTTTGTATGTTTAAAAGTTATTACATATATACTGTTTTTCTGAGACAAGGTTTTACTACTCCTATATGACCTAGAACTCACTATGCAGTCCAAGCTGCCCTCAGATCCACAGTGAAGGCTTTGCCTCTGCCTCATGATGACTGAGACTGATGGCATCACCACTAGGCCCAGACAGTCTACATTTTCTCAACTCATTTCTCTTCTGCCTTGGTTTTATTATCACAGTTACACAATGGCAGCAGCAACAACCATAAAGTTTGTAACCAGATATTAAGGGATACATGTAGTTAAAATTCAGAAATGACCTAGAGAATATAATTTGTTTAAACCAAAATTAAATGAAGAATGCTATGAAAATATGGTCTCTACATTTACTCAAATACAAATGCCCTCATGTCCCAATGAAATACCCTGTCTTCCAGGTTCAATTCATACCAAGGTTTTATGATCTCTGAAGTATTGATTTTATCTTCAATTTCCTGAAATAATAACTTCTTATAGTGATAAATCTCCATGCCCCTGACTGATCAGTCATGAGTAGCAAGATCAATTCTCTTTTCTACAGAGTAACTTCCTTTTCCAATACATTTATTGGTTTTCTTTTTTTTAAAGAAACAGGTGCATAGTTCTGGCTCTGTGTCTTTTCTTTAATTTGCATATATTAGTTCCATATCACAATTCAAAAAAAAACAAATTTTCCATATCACAATTAAAAAAAATTTTCCTCAGTATATTTGCATAGAAAATCTAGTAAGCATCTTCTGCCATATACATCATCATTCCAAGATCTTTTTTTTATCTGAAGCTGTAATTTAGTATTAAATGCAAATATATTACATTAATAAATCAATAGTGTATTTAATGATTTTGTATTTAATTTAGATGCAATTTATTTAAAAATACTTATTGTATTTAGTACTAAATATAAATAAATTAAATTAATTATGTTAATTAAATTTAATGTAAAGTTAAACATGTATAAAAATATTTAAAAATTCATAGTATAAAGACACAAAGAGAAGCCCGTATTATCTAAGACATGATTCTGGGGAACTTTTTCTTTTCTCATAAGAAAGGTAAATTTTTCTCATAAAAAAGAAAAATTTATTTTCTACTATTTTTCCCATTTCCATAGACCCAAGATCCTATTTTTTTGTAGTAATGAGAGTGAATTTTAATATTGGAGTTATCGCCGGGTAGTGGTGGTGCACGCCTTTAATCCCAGCACTTGGGAGGCAGAGGCAGGTGGATTTCTGAGTTCGAGGCCAGCCTGGTCTACAGAGTGAGTTCCAGGACAGCCAGGGCTACACAGAGAAACTCTGTCTCGAAAAACAAAACAAAAATATTGGACTTATCCTTTAAGTTACAGTCATTGATTTTACAGTGACTAAAAGCTAAAACGAAAGAATCTTTTTTATAATACATCCTGGTTACTATTTGTTTTAAATGTGGCTTTATTCTCAAACAACAAGTAGATATTTCATAAGAAGGCAAAGAGGGAAAAGGGGAGTGGCATTTTCCTATATACTTGCCTCACAGTTTATCGTGGATACCTTCAAGTCAACCCTATTAAGAGGGTAACTCTTCCGAATACTATGCTCTAAACGTTTTGTGCTAAGTGGCAGGTTTCTCTTTTCCCTTCATCAGAAAAGGGAGGTCTCAGAAGTGTAGTTTACTAAGCAGTATAAAAATACTTTCTAAATAGAATCAGCTACCATTAGATGAAGCCTTAGGGTAGAGAGAAAGAACTAAGATAATTGGATCAATTCAAACCATCAGGTTTTAAAATTCAATATGATAAATTTTATACAGATATCCTTGTTCCACAGCACCTGCCCACAAGGCAAAGCAAATGGTTTATTAAAATATTAATGCTGAGCTTGTAGCAAAATTGATATGGAATCAAGTGCCTCAATGTCTCATATATTAAAGTTATAGTATTCTTATGAGCTGGCATCATATTCTCCGTGTCTCTTCCAAGTATCATGTATAATGGATTAAACACAGAGGACAAAATGCTGAATGGCATTTGTTCTTGCTCTGTCTCCTGAAACTTATTATTTGCATTGAAGAGTCACTGTGCTTTTGCTAGCAGTAGAAAGTTGTTTTTATTGCAGAACAGTTTTAAAACTATGTTAGATCCTGAGCCAACTCTGCCTAGCCTATTGCCACACCACTTTTCCGTAGAAATGCGTTGTTTAAAAGAATCAAACCCTGAGAATTTTAAGTCTCTTAAGGGTTATCCACATCAGAGAGAATGCAGAATTTTAAGGAAAACAAACAAATAAATAAATAGTCTGATCTGTTTGTTGTAGTGCAATTCAATGCCACGATCGATCTCTCTTCTTTCTGCCACTGAGGAAAAACAGTGTCTTACAACCAAATCCGGAACTGTGCCTCTCGGTGTTTGCTAATGGTCCATTAAGAAATTGAATGACTTCCAAAATATTTGCTTATGTCCTTGGCACCATTTCTTGGTAAGATCAGCTTGTCCTTCTCTAAACTTTCACACTGCTACTGATATGATAGGTAGGATTATCTATGCAAAGTTGGTTCAAACTCTATTAAGATGGCTGAGTTTGTTGTATTTTTCTGAAAAAGAATTTGAATAAGATTATACAGAATAATTTCATTTGTTTTCTCAAAATTTGTCTTATATTCTTAAATACATAGTATAGAAAGAAGCAAAATACAAGTTCCTTGCAGACTCAAGGTTGATTATGCAGAGGTCCAGTTCGAGCTATTTGATGTCATGATGTAAATATTGGCTAAATTTAGTAACGTTTACTAACATGGACATGAAGCAGAAACCAAATCCATAAGGAAGTTCAGTTCTTTATTTATATTTTACTGGAATTATATGTCTTTCTGTAGCATGTTTTCATAAGGTGAATGTGAAAATTTCCTAAGATGAATTTGGTGAGTTGTGTAAATGTCTAGTGTTTTGGATAACGGTATTTTAATATTGCATGTTACTGATCAGAAGGTATGAAAACTACATCACTTGTGCCTTAAATTTGCAATTTGAAGGTTTTACAAAAATATGTACAAAATACAAACATATTTTCACATCCATATAACTTAAACAACAATTTTTCCTCATGCCATATATAATTTTGATCTGTAATCTTACTAGTAAGATACACTTCATAAAAATCTATTTATAGTTTTACTTATTCCTTCTAATTAAGTTAATATTCAATAACTATGTTTATTTTCTTTAATGGGTTGGGCCTTAAAATTCACATTTGTACTAATAGCACATTTTTTCTGACATTAAAGTAAAAAGCATACTCTGGGACCTAGGCCTGTATTTACTTACAGAGGAAATAATTTATCAATTCATCCCTGTGATAAATAATTTTGTTAACATTTTTGTGTGTATAACTATATATAATTTTATTTCATATAATGGTAAAAATAATCCATTGACTAGGGATATTTGTGAAAACTCAGATTAGGAATATATTATCTTAATAAATTTTATAGTTCAGAATCAGATTTTTTTATATTCATGTGTTTATGTTAGGCTTAAGAGGGTATACCTGTATGTATATATTTGTGCCATGTGCAAGTCTGGTGGTAGCCAAGGACAGAGAAAATGTCTAATTCCCAGGAATTGGAGTTAAAAACATTGTGAACTTCCATGTAAGTGATGTGAACCAGATTTGGTTTCTCTGTAAGTGCAATAATTTTTCAGAGCTATCTTTTCTACATCCACAAAAATGTCATTTTAAACTATAAACATTAAAAAAAATCATGAAACTTTTTTTTTATTTCATTCTTTCATGGATTTAAATATGTATGCGAATACTGCTTTATTTTTAAAAATTCATTTATTTTATATCACACAACTTAGACTTTTATGGATATAAAATTAAAAAGGTATATTTGAATATACTCTACAATGTGAAAAATGTGGTAATAAATATAATTTAGTGTGTGGTGCTACAGCCCATGATGGCCCATGACATCATTACTTTGTCCAATAACATACTTTTCTGGGGATATGGCTTATCCTGAATTAGCAACTGGTTATAAACTAATGTAATCTATATAATCTACTGAATGTAGCCAAAAGTGGAAGAGCCAATGAGCTTTAGTTTATATGCCTCATTAGATTTAAATGAAGCTGGCAGAAGAGGGGTAAATTCTTTTAATTCTAGTTTAGGGAGCAAATGTAGTAGCATTTCCCTTTCTTTCTCATGTACAGGGAGGTTAAGAGAAAGATGGATATTTCACCACCTGTATTACCTGTGGACGAGGCTCAACAAGCCCCACAGGTACATGCACATACCTGCAGAGAGTAAACATTTTGTACATTCAAATATTACTATTTGTATTCAGAATGATCAGTGCTTGGAAACATTTTGAGCCTATATAACAGCCTTGGAGAAACAGATGTGGTTTGCTAGGCATCTTACTATAGGTTTAATGCTAAGCTAACATTTTTTTATTCCAAGTAAATAGCCCCATTTTAGAATACTGTCTCCATCCTTATTCAGATTCTGCTCTGTGTCTTTGAAAATGGATCCCTTGCTGACACTTACATAGTCAAGATTTAGAGAGTCAGGGGAACACTACAAGTATTTTGAATGTAATGTTGTGAATCACTTTTGCTATGTTTTGTGAATACCACTGAAATATTACAACATTCTGACAATTCGTTGTGAATAATGGTTTATTTTTCCCAGTTAAAAAGATGTAAGAATTGAATATGTCTGTGAAAAGGGGCAGGAATCAGCAATCAATCTTAAAATATGGGTACATATGTTAAACAATATCCTCTGAAGAGTTGTAGTATAGTCTATCGTCAGTGTCTGGGGAAGGACAGTAAGATGCCCCAAGAATCTTAAATGAGGTATAAAAGATGGCTTCAGTGTGTGGTTGTGAAATCACATCAATTACATGAAGTAGTTCTGACCTCCGTAATGTGCAGCTGTGTCTTGGTATCTTTTCCGTTACGGTGTTAAAACATGAAGGTGAAGACAACTTTTCAAAGAAAGCATTTAAGTTGCCTTATGATTTCAGGTGATTAGAAAAAATCACAAGCAATGGTTAACTATTACAAATTTTACTTTTATTTCCTGAGATGGAGGAATAAGACGAGGCTGTACCCAAGCTGTGTGAATACACAGCTTGGACTGAGTCCAGAGCATTTCTTTCTTTGTTCTAAGTATCTCTAGGCCCAGGCCTGGAAGCTTTTAGCCTCTACATGATCTAATTTTACAAGCAGATTGATTCAATCTTGCTTCTGTTTGCTTCTCACTGAATCACTCTGCCTGTCCTATATAAACGTTGGCAATATATGCTCTAAACTTCTGGGTCCTTCTCATTCTCTGGTTCGTTCTGCCCTCACCTGCATCTGTCATGCTCACTCTCTGCCCCTGTATTTGTAAAACTGTCCTGCTAGAACTGCCACACATACTTCCCTCTGGCTGTCCTACTCTTAAGCCGCCTGTTCTCCCTATTCCTGAGAGAGTTAGGCATATCCTATTTCTGCTCATTCTGTCAAATCTTTCTCTGATTCATATAATTCTAGGTTGAGACTGAGCCTATCATGAAGATGGAGAAATGATAGTGGTTCACTATGTCTGGTGAGGTCATGGAGCCTAGAGGAGAATTTACTATTGTCATTTTCCTAAACCACTATCACCAAACCAAGCATGAATTTTTTCCTATTAAAAAAAATAAGGTTTATAGGAACAGAATCAACTTGATGCCTTGACCATCAATGTACAAACAAAGGTAGCTACTGAAATGTTTTGAGATAGTGTCTGATAGAAATGGAAATGATGGGAATAGATTGGGAGAAAGATATGATTAGAGAGCTATAAAAAAGAGAGATACCACTGTAGCTGTCCAGCAGCCATGGATGAATTGGGTACACCTGAAAGGCTGGTTGGAAATAAAAAAACCACAGGCAGGGGAGAGAAGGATGAAGCCAAGGCAAAGGTTTCTGATCAAGGCTCAAAGTCTAATTTTCAGCTCTGCTTTTATGTAGGCAAAGCCCACAGACCCATCTTTTGTTTCAGCTGGACTGAGTTGCAAAGCAGGCTCAGCAGGCAGTCAACTCCTCAAAGCTCCTGTAGGGAATTGCAAAAACAACAAGGCCAGGCACTGACTCTAGCCAGGTTGAAAAACCACTAGGGGGTGGGGAGTGGGCGTGTTTGTTTAGTCTACTCAAGGATGGGGGAAGGGCACATACCGCAGTTACACAGCTTTTCTTACAGTATAATTTTCAGTATTATGCTTGTTGTTAACGTTGTATTGTGCCCAATATCTAAAGAGTAACATAGGTAGTTATAGATATAGGTGTATGTTCTGTGTTTAATAAATCATAATCTATATTGTGTATAGATTGTGGATATAGACATGTATTGTCGGTGTATTTATTATGTATAGTATGCCCGTGAATTTAGGGATCTACTTAAGTACTTGGAGTCTTAGAACAGAAAAGGAGTATTGCATATGTACACCTTTTGTTTGCAGTAACATATGCTTATCTAATTCTCTTTGGCTCCCATATTTTAGAGTTGTTTATAAAGCAACCTGCCCTTTATTGGATATAATGCTTACCTGTTGTTGTGATCATAAAAAGAGAAAGAGCTATAAGAATACGTTCTGGCCAGGTGTGGGGGAAGGGGGTGCTCTGCGAGCCCATGCCGAGGCATCCCTTCCCCCTGAGGGACGAGACACACACCGGTATAGTATAGAATAGAATTTATTTAGGGCATGGGAGGCAAGTTAAGAGGGTAGCAGAGGCAGAGAAAGGCAGAGAGGAGAAAGTTGAGAAGTAGGGGCTGGCCATGACCACATGGAGAGAGGGAGAAAGGGAATGGAGAGAGGAGTAGCAAGGGGGTAAGAGGCTAGGTGGAAATGCAGGAGTAAGAGAGAGCAGGGAGCAAGCAGCCCCTTTACAGGGCCAGGCCTACCTGGCCTTGCCAAGTAACCATGGGGAGGAGCACACCTGGCTGCTGTGGGGGTGGAGTTACTTAGGGAAATGAACTTTCTTTGCCGATCAAACAAAGAGAAGCATTCTTTTTCTTCATGATGGTCTTTTATTTGTAGCATAACTTTAACATAGAACCAAAAATCACCCTTATTTTATAATTAAATATGTTTAAGTTACTGGCTCTCAATTTTGACACATTTTGGTGTTTATTTATAGAAGGTACAATGTGTTTATTAGATGAGAAACTGTGTGTGGAGTGCTGTATATCTTCCCCATAGCGGTGTGAGTGAATGTTGTCATTCTCTGGTAAAATTTCTGGATGAGTTTAATAACAAGCTATTTAAACATCAACATACTATATCGGTTGTCCTATCGCTGTGATACAGAAGTCACAGTGAATCAAAACTCCCTAAGGGAGGAAAGAGTGTATTTGGCTCACAGTTTCATCATCAAGATGAAAGCACAGTAGCATAATCAGCTCTGACAGCAGCATATTGCTCCTTGTTCACATTGGAAAAGCCTAGAAACAAGGCCCTTACAAATTGAAATATGTCAAGCCAGGCACTGGTGGCGCACATCTTTAATCCCAACACTTGGGAGGCAGAGGCAGGTAGATTTCTGAGTTTGATGCCAACGTGGTCTGTGGTCTACAGAGTGAATTTCAGGACAGCCAGGACTACACAGAGAAACCCTGTTTCGAAAAACAAACAAACAAACAAAAGAATTGAAATATGTCTATAAATATGAGGGACAGTTCTACTGACTCATCTCCTTTAGTGAAGTTATTCTCCCCAAAGTTCCACAGCTTTTCCAAATAACACTATCACTTTAGGACCAGAAACTCAAACCCATGAGCTTATGGCAAGCAGTGCACATTCATACTTCAACAACAACTCATTAACAGTTTTCTAGTTGAGCCAGTTTTATTAATTATCTACTGTGCAAGTGCCTATTCACTACTGTTTTTATTTCAACTTAAGGACCGCCCACTTTTTATAAACTGTCCCATAAAACTCCAAAGAGATACTTTGTTGACTATTTAAAGTGAAGTCAATGTGGCCTTAAGTCTTTAGGAATGACAATTTAAGAAACAGCTATATTCAAATAAGCATAATGGATATTATGAAGAAGAACACTTTAGTAATGATGATTCACATTAGCCTTCCCTTTCACAAAACATGGAAATTTTTGTGTTCTTATGAAATATTTCTGTGGATTAGTGACATTTTGCTAGATTTTATCAAAAATGAATGTCTATAAGATAAATATGATATGAATTTGTCAGTTCTCCAGTTTTCAAAGATGATAATGATTTTCATTTTAAAATTTCATTTGATTAACTCAGTGATAGTTGTTTAATTGGTTAGTTCCATTTTATTTTGTTTAATTTTATCTATAAGTAACTTGATTACCTTATTTTTCCATTAAATTCATTTTATGATCTCTCTCTCTTTGTGTGTGTGTGTGTGTGTTATTCCATGACATACAAAATTTAGGAATCATTGATTCTTAAAGCACTTTATTTTAATATATGTGAACCTTGTCCATACTTTGCAAAGTGTGCTGAGACTACGGTTGCAGATTCTTACAGATTGTTTCCAGCTAGATTTTAAATTTTACTTCCTTCCATGATAAATTGTTATCCAAGCCACTTTAATAGGGAAATTCTGATGAAGCTTGGCTTAAGTTAAACTCAAATACATCCTCTATTCCACAGTGTTTGCTGCAATCTCATCTAACTTGGCAGAGAACACCAAAGGCTGATGTAAAGATAAATCATTAGATATTCTGGAAAGGACTGCAGAACCTGGTGGGTCTTCAGTGCTCTTTAATGGGAAGTCCATGTGGGGTGCTGGCTGGCACTGATTGCCTTGGTAGAGTAGCTACTGTTTCATTTGGTCTCATTTTGCTAGAGTTGAAGAACCTACTGGGGGTCAGTACAGCAGTATAGGCTCCATGGGGGAGAAAATAATACTCTATTAGTAATGTCTGTTCTGAGCACAGCTGGATGGAGACATAGTGAAGTAAGCACATGTTTGTCATTCCTATAACAGATCCTTTTTCTTAAAAAGGTAATGTAACAAAAGTAATTGTGTCGATACATGGTAAACATGAGATTAAATTTAACATTTAGAACTGATAGGTAGTAATTATTTATAGTAAATTGAAGGAAACAAAATAGTTTTAATATTAGTTATTAGAAATTGGTTCACAGTTGCAATCTGTTTGAGAGTTTTAATATTATGTTTAATAAAATTTTTTCAAGAGTCAGTTCACAATTTTAAATTATTTGAAATCAATTTTGTTTTTTAATGTTTTTCTCTTTTATTTACTGAAATAGATTCTTCTTTCATACAATACATTCCAACCAGAGTTTCCCCTTCCTCCACTCTTTCTTAGATTCTTCCACATGCCTTCTCTGAAAATCCAACCTGCTCCATTTCCTTTCCAGGAAAGATTAGACCAGCAAGAGAGTATAGCAAATTAGATAAATGCAAGATTCACTATGAAAAGTCAAAGGCCCTCTATATTGAGGCAAACAAATAAGAGAAGAGTCCCAAGATCAGGTAGAAGAGTCTGAGAGAGCTTTCTTCTATTAGGAGTCCATAAAAAAACAAAACAAAACAAACAAACAAAAAAACAACAACAACCATAAAAACCTCAAGCTAACAGCCATAATATATATGCAGAGAACCTCATAAGAACTCAAGAAAGCCCCAGGCTTGCCATTTCCATGCCTGTGAGTCTATGAGAGTGCTCCATACTTAATAAGGTGGACCATCTTCTCATGGTGTTCTACATCTCCTCTGACTCCTACAATCTTTTATTCACCTCTTTTGTGTGGTTCCCCAGTCTCTGATAGTTATGACCCAATGGAGACCTCCAATGTAGACCTCCTTTTTCATGACAAAATGTTCAAAAACTACTTAAATTTCAGGATTAATGGTTAAGTATACTTGTTTTTAGAAATTTAGTTTGTTACATATTTGAAATTCTTGATGACATACTCAGGTTCTTTTTCTGATTCTCTGCATTTAATACTTGTGTAATTATTGAGTATATATATATATTTATCTCCTAAAAACCTGCATTTAGGACTGGAGAGATGGCTTAGCAGTTAAGAGCTCTGACTGCTCTTCTAAAGGTTATGAGTTCAAATCTCAGCAACTACATGGTGGCTCACAACTATCTGTAATGAGATCTGACACCCTCTTCTGGGGTGTCTGAAGACAGCTACATTGTACTTACATATAATAAATAAATAAATCTTTTAATATAAAAATCTGCATTTATTTGTTGATCTATTATATGACCTTTAAAAATAAAATGAGCAAAATAGTCACTTGACAAAATTTCCCTCATAGAAAGTGTGTGTGTGTGTGTGTGTTTATATGTGTATACACATACACATACATGAGCACATACACACACACACACAAATCTATCTATCTATCTATCTATCTATCTATCTATCTATCTATCTATCTATACATATATATTCATGGATTGGTGTTGTCATTCTTTTCTCCCAGATTTTCTTTGCCTTATATAACAAAGTGAATTAAAAAAGTTGCAACATTTTTAGATTCAAATTATGTTTCTTATGGATGAATTGGTACAAGGTTGGAATTATTTGTGTCTTGAATGTTTGCTAGAACTGAGCTGACCTGAAAAACCATCTGGACCTATGTTTTTCTTGGTGGGAATATATTTAAATGAAGTCTCAGTAATGGTCATGTTCATGAGACACACACACACAACTTTATATATAAAGTTTTCTGATCTTTCATAACTCAATATTTCTCTGTAGTTTAAGTTTTTAAGTTGTCATATTTAGTGGTAACATAATGATTATGGTCCCACTGCTAAGCATTATGCAGTGATGACAGATCTTAGAACACTCAGCCCTATGTGGGATGTCTCTATCAAATCCTTCCCCTCAGTGCTCAGAGAAAGCCATGGAGAAAGAAGAGCAAAAAATTTAAGAGCCAGAGAGAATGGAGGACACTCAGAAAAAGAGGGGTCTACTACACCAACATTATCAAAGTTCATAGGAACTCAAAGAGACTGACGCAGCATGCACAGGGCCTGCACAGGTCAAAACTAGATTCTTTGCATGTGTTGTGGCTTCCACTTTAGTGTTTTATGGGTGTTTTATGGTTCATGGGTGGCAATTGAGTTAGTAGGTCTCTGATTCTTGTGCCTTCTCTTGCCCTCCCTTTTGTTCAACTCTAATGTGTTGGATTTGTTTTATTTTATTATACTTTATTTTATTTTATTATTACCCCTTAAAAGCTTACATGTTTTTTAATGAGAAATAAAAAAGGGAGTGACACTGGGTTGAAATGAAAGTAGGGAGGTACTTAGAGGAATAGAGGGAAGGAAAACCATAATCAAGATATATTGTTAGGACAACAATCTATTTTCAATAAAAGAAAAACCAGAAAATTAGAAAAAAAATGACAGTGTTTTTGTGTTTTATTAGGATATACAGTTTATCGATATGCATATGTAAGTTATGAAATATTAATTGTTGTCAAATAATGACATATAATCATTTCAAAAAATAAATAATTTGTGTATACTTTATTTTAAAATAGTTATTACAATTACTGAAACAAGCAATTCTAACAGCTTCAGGTAACACGTATCTCCATGCACAAGGCCCATCCAAGATAAAGTCAGCAATGTTCCAGTGTGAAAGAGAGGCATGGGGAGATCATATGTATGAAGTGATAAACACAGTCTTGGAATTTAAATTATTATCAGTTTGCAAAATGTCAGAAGAACATCTTCATCTTTGATGAGAACAGTTGAAATACAGTTAGGTCTATCTGGCTTTGAGCTCCTGTGGTCTGTAATCCTGAATGGCTCTTCTCCCTCTTCTGGTGATTGTAAGGTTGAGAAAGCTGTGTCCTCTGTCTCAGAACAGGTTCCTTGTAAACCTCCTCCCTCCTCCCTTCTATCCTTCCTAACTGACATCACATAACCACCTTGCAGTTGCTACATTTTCAGTTGCTAAAATGGAACACTGGTTCTGCAAATGCCCTTCTTACAAATAAGTAACTGAAATTTTAGATTGCCAAGTTCTTTGAGCAGAATGAAAGGACTAATCTCACTTTGTAGAATGTGAACTAAGAGTCAATTTTATTGAGATTTAAATGTAAATTTTATTTATTTACATTTCAAATGTTATCCCCTTTCCCATCTTCCCCTCCAGAAGCCTCCTATGCCCCCCTTCTTCTGCCTCTGTTAGGTTGCTCCCCTACTTGCCCACCCACTCCTGCCTCAGTGCCCTAGCATTTCTACAAGGACGATGCATTGAAGTCAAATTCAAATTATAGCACTATGGTAAAAAAATCATAATTTAATTTTATTGATAAATATTTTTAATATTAGCATATAATTAACATATTTCCTACTTTTCTGTCAACTGTACAAAATAGACCTCTCCATAAAAATATACAATACAAACTGTTTTAGTGATATTTTTCACAAATTTTTTTGGATTGAATGTCAGTGATTTCAAGGTTTAAAAAGTGTAAATAAAAAAGGCAAAGTTCCCAGTTTATATAGAAAAGTCTATTCGAATTTTTGGGAATGAGATATTAAAGAATTTAAAAAAAATTCATATCATGAACAAAGCTCTTTTTAGTAACTTCTAAGACTGCCTCAGTGTAAAAAGTAAAACTGCCAAATATTATATAACCTTATATTTCTAAATGTTCATCTTCTGATGTCATGTAAATTTATATATTATTCACATGGAATATTTGAAAATGATCTATGAGAACCCATGGCTCACACTAAAACATTCAATCCTACTCAGATTTCTCATGAACAAACATCAGATTGTCAGAAGGCTTGGCTCTTGCTGCACACCACTTGATTGTGGCTCATGAATTAACAAGTTATATTAATAAGGGATCTAAATGAATGTGCAGGTGCTTTACTAGGATGGCAAGATCAATCTCATTCTGAAATGCTGTATTATGACACTTATGTGTTGTTCAAACATGAAATTGAGATAAGCAGGGGTACCAGAGTTTACTGAAAAATCATAATATGCTGGGGAATTTACAACATTTTCAAGGGAATAATACATCAATAAAGCATGACTGTCTCTAGCCATTGACTGATATTAAACGAGGAGCTCAGATTGTGTGATCAAGAACTCAAAAACACTTGGGAAAAAATTAGCTTTAGATGGTGAAAAGTATCACATAGCCAATATCCGGTCTGAATGTCATAGCTTTAAACCGTGTATGAGGATCCAGTCCTGAGAGAATGAAAAAAATTTGAGGAAAAGTGAGCAAACGATTCACCTAAGCTAATTACATCTAATTCCTAACTCATCTGATTTATGATTCCTTCCTGGGCTAATAGAGAACGGCACTGAGAAGGCAAACACCGCTCAGTGTCTAAATTAACCTTCACCCAATTTGCAGGGATTCCCATATTTCTTTCTGATGCCAGGAAATAATATTAAAAATCTATGCTCAGAACAGTGAAAAACCTATTGTTTGAAAGATCGGCAATTAGATTCCTGGCTATAATTATTTAGTCTGTGACAGACATCGACTCTAAATCCTACCCTGTACTTGACATTCTGTTGAAATAATGATGAGCAATTGCTTGTGCCAAATTCTTCCTGTTCATAATGTTGAAGCACTGTCTTTGACTACTCACTGCAGATGTTAATTAACTGTGAAAACCTGAGTTCAAACCCTTAGTCCATTGGGAACGCCATTCAAAGTGATTTTTCCACCATTTTTATATAAATATTACCAAAGCTGTTTTCCAAATTTGGATATGATAAACAACAGTGGGGTCTATTTGTGTGCTTGTATCTTTAGATATATTAAGACAAGTCATCAAATTCTTTCTCTCTCTCTCTCTCTCTCTCTCTTTTCTTTATTTCTTCCTTTCTCTTTTTTTTTCCTTTGAGACTTATCAGTCACTTCTTTAATAGATGTATTTGCTAGCTTATGTTACACATTCTGCTGAAGCTCTTTTCCCAATATCATCTAATTTACAGCCCTAAAAATGCATGTGAGTGAGACTATAAATTGGACACTTGGGCTTTTCTAGTCTAATAACCATTTAGCCTCCTCTTAATCATTAGCAGACCCCTCTTGCTTTCTGTATGCAGCACAGTCTGAATATACTATGGGCATTTTTAAGAGTGCATTCATGAATTGAATATAATCAACTTCTTTTTAAAGGTAGGGATTTGGGATTGGAAGAAATTAAATATGTGTGAGGTGGTTTAATAGGCAGGTCAGACATCCATTTCTCTACATTAAAATAAGCACATTTCTCTATATATTAAATTAAATCTGCAAGAAATAAAGTGCTTAAGTGGCCACATTTGTAAGTGATATAATATCTTCAAAGCACTTAGGCCTAGAGAATTTATTATGATTCTATATTTTAAGTGTTAATTTGAATATCAATTTTTTCTTTGTTAAAACTCTAGTGTAATTACTTTATGCTGTTGAGAATTCAAAGCATGTTATTCTCCATAAATTAAATTTAATATTAAAATTGTGTAAATCAATTACTTCTTACTTTTTACAGTCATTAATATATACTTATGACTAAATCTGAAAGCACAGTTGTAGTGATCAGTAAATCTCTAGGTCAGGTAAAGTGTGTTTCTCAAGAGTTTTGATTTCCTCTTATCCCTATCTCCTTTAATGATGACTTCATATTATTTTTGAAATATTCTAGAACTCTCCAAGCCAGAAGAAATTATCACATTTTTACTCATTTAGCATAGACATATTCAGTAGCACAACAGACATTTACACTTTGAGAATGAATTAGAAATCCCAAGACAAGTGGCCTTTACAACAACAATGTACATGGCTATGCGTTTCATGGAGTCAGTATTTTATCTTTGTGTGATGTCAATGGTATTTTGTTATTACTAATAGAATCCTTGGCAGAAGATAAATGTGTGTCAAACATGGCTCTCTTAGGATTTTTCACACAACGCAGAAAGCAGTGGTAAGGCTTCAGGAGGGACACAGTCCTGAAAAGGCTTCAGGTAAAAGCATCTGACCAGAGCTGGAAGAAACATCCATGGCAACCTGCCAGCTGAGGCCCAGGGAAGGAGATGATTGTTATTGAATAATATATCACTTATAGTGAGTTCTGGGGGATGCTTAAAAGTCATATTATGTGATGCCTGCACCCCTTCAGCTCCATTTAGCTATGACTATGGAAACCCTGCCTAGATTTACAGATAATGAATTGATAAAAGAGTGTTGAGTCAGAAAATAATTTAATCCTTGGAAGAAATGAAATCGAATTGTTCATTCTGATCTTCAACCAAATAAATGTATTGCAAGATAAGGATTCATTATAACAGAGTCATTTCAACATTCCTCTCAGATAAGTTCTAAACCCATTCCTATTTCCATACTGTCAAGGTTTCATGAATATAGGTTCCCTTCCAGTTTTAGGAAACAATTTGACAGCCACCTTTTGGCTCTTACAATCTTTCTCCTCCCTCTTGCTCAATATTCCCCAAGACTTAGGTGTGGAGTTGTGTTATAGATATAACAGTTGAAGCTGGACATCCTAAGATCACTTCTCTGCAGTTTGATGACTTTTTGTCATTTACTGCAGAGGGAATCTGTTGTTGACGAATTGATGAGAGCTACACTTATCTGTATGTAAATTTAAAATGTAGTTAGGAATTATACTGGTTTAGTATAGAGCCAATGGTAAGTCGTCCTCCAAAATCTACTAACCACCACCTGGCTATTCTTAACCTTAATTATTCCAAGTATCTAGTTTAGATTAATTAACCTGCTAGATCAAGAAAATGTTAGTAAAAATCATTGACAAAGTCATTCTATATGACATTGTAAACTTTTTACATGTATTTTGTTTAAAATAAACTTATGTTAATTAAAGTAAAAGCATCTATTATTTTAATGCCATTTTCACTAATGTTTACGATACTAAAGTTGTGAAATATTTCCATTAAAATCAAAAGCGTAAGGATCCAGATTTTTCTCTTAAGAAATATAGTATAGGTTATTCTAATTTATCCAATCCTTTGGTGAATTCACTTATATTTCTCAGATGAATAGCTAATTATATGACCTGTCACTTAGCTTGTGATTTCCCTTTCTGCTCTTGCCCATTGTATTGACTCCTCTTTGTTCTGCTGTAAGTTTATTGCCCATGTATCCCAAAGAAACTATCCTCTTTTTTAGCTTTTATTTTTTCCTCCCTAATACCTTAAGTGTCTTACCGTATACTTCCTATATCCTTTCTCTTGTTCTTGCAGCAAATAAAAGCCACAGAACAGACATATCTGTTTCTTCTCTGTGCCTTTGATATAGAATGAAATAGTGAAGATAATCCAAACCCTGGGAAAGAGGACCAGTGTAACATTAGAACCACTTTATACTTCCTTTACAGAGATGAAATACCAAGACTCTTTAGGGATTTTCTTGGTTTCCTTTTCCAAGTAACTTCAGGCAAGCTGTCACTCAGCCATTCCTGCTCATCTATTTCAGGCATATATTTTCTAGAGATGGAAAAGTTGTCTGCGAAAAGCATCTTTTTTTTTTAAACCCGTCTTCCTGTTCCATCAGTTCTTAAGTAATTTGATTCCTTGGAATATGAAATTAGAGGACACTATTGTTTTTTTAGCATGTCACATTCTTTCCCTTCAGCAAGAGTTGCCATGCTGTGTGTGCAATGAAGTTTTAGGTATTAAGGTATAAAAACAATAAGGTATGTCATGTGACTTAGTATAATGTTCTACTCAAAAAAGAATTTTGCCTTTGGCAGTGATAGAGACCATACTAAAATTATGTGTCTACAAATATGCCTGACAAAAGTAAGTGAACTTTTATTCACATCCTAGAGTATAATTGTTCAATTTTATAAAAATATAATAGAATAATTAAACCTATTAAAATCATAAGGTTGCTATGACAGAAGTTGGACAAGCCAAAATTTTGCTATATTGAATTGAACTGGATCAAATTCAATTCATTATTTTAAAAAGACATGAGGATATTGTTACATTGATTGCCACCTTGATGATATTTGATTATATAAAAAGTAAATCTTAAATAAATGTTTCTAGCTGATGCAGGATTATTGCAGACACTAGCTTTTTCATTTTTAAAGATTCTAAAATTATTTTACGTAAATTGGAAAGCATGCTTTCTTCTCTTGGTTATTTGAATCATCTTGCTTAAAGAATATTGCAAAATACAAATCTCTAAAATTGTTTAAGTTAATTTTTATCATTTTTATAGATGATACAGAAGTGTTCTCATGGTGTCTTTGTTCTTAGTGTCAGGGTAAAATGATCTTTTATTGTCTTAGTTTCTGTGCCTACATTCAGGAAGCTCAGCTGACAGACAATACATTAGCAAAAGAAGATGTATCCTTACAAAGGAGCTAACAGTCACACAGCAAAAGAAGCTGGCCTATCCCTGTTAGAGAAAGAAGAATTCGGGATAGGTTGGATGGTTCAAGGAAAGGAATCATTTAAACTTCCCTTTATTAGGAGAAAGATCCTCAAGATCCCAGAAGCCATGATGGAGCTTTGAGGTACAACAGCATTAAAAAAGAAACTGCTGGGCAATCAAGATGGCTCAGTGGTTAAGAACTCTTGTTTCGCTTGTAGAGAACCTAGGTGTCTTTACAATGGCCTACAATCACCCATAACTCAAGTCTCATGAAATCTGACACCCTCTACTGACCTCTAAAGGCACAGAACATTCATGTACTACACCAACATATTCATACACATAAAACTGGATAAAGAAATCTAAATAAATCAATAAAGTGAAAAGTTATTATATTAGAGAAAACATGATGAGGACTTAAAACTAAGGAGACTCTTCTTTAAATATAAAAGGATTTTTATTAATGGGATAGTTTAAAGTAAAATAAGAGAGTGGATCTCATGGATAGCCTGATGTGGGTCCTTCAGAGAATACCCTCTGACTTTTATATCCTCTGATGAGATGATGGGAGGCTCCTCCTAATCTACATAAGAAAAGTATTGTAGGAGCTAGGTGATGGATATGATCATAATTAGGTATTATAAATCCACAGAAAGATAGCTTCTTAACTCTTTGTTCCCTCCATTGCTGAGAGTTGGAGAGAGAAAAAGACAGAAAGGGAGAGAAAGACAGAGGGAGGGTGGGAGAGAGGGTAAAAGAAAGAGA
>NW_022196905.1:179210864-179217553 GCF_008632895.1 Mastomys coucha | reverse complement strand
GGAGAGGGAGAGGGAGAGGGAGAGAGAGTATTGCATAGGGCCATGGGCCAGATTTCTTAAGATTGTGAGATCTGGCTGCTTAGAGAAAACTTTCTTAAAGTTACAGTGTACAATCCTCCATCTGCATTAAAATAATGTCAGAAAGTAAACAGGATTTTGGTAATAGATATCCATAATCCCAGCACACAGAATGTGAATTTAAGTCTAGCTAGTTATATAAGGAGACCTCATGCCAACAACAAATACAACCAAACAAAAATGCCTTGTCATCCACCAATGGAAGGAGAGATCCTTGGTCCTATGAAGGCTCAATAGATGCCCTAATGGGAACCGAGGGTGGGGAGGCGAGAGTGGGTGGGTGGGTGGGTGTTTGAACACCCTCATAGAAGCAGGAGGAGATGGCATGTGATAAGGTGTTTCGGGGAGGGAGGGAAACTAGGAAAAGGGGTAATCTTTGAAATGTAAATAAAGAAAATATCTGATAAAAACAGTGAGTGATGTACCCTCTCTATTAGTTGGAGAGTGTGATGAAAAGAACTACTCAAGAAAGAGCATAGATTTCTTTAGAGAAAACAAATGGATTTTTCAAACAATGCATATATCTCCACTTGGTTAACTGTTCACACAAGAAAATTTCATTATCTCCAACAGAGTCTCATTGGGGTATCCAATCCACACTTAAGTGCAGGCTCCATACTCAACAGTAGATGGCCAACACTAAATGAAGTCAATGGTAGTTTGGAGGGTTATTTTTATTTACTTATTTGTCTCATAAGACTTGGACAGTGAAATTAATTGATAATTAATTACTTAATTTCACATTACAGCTTTATGCCTATATATTATGGTTTCTAATTTATGTCATTTTTTTCAATTTGAAATCTGTGTGCAAAATGTGTATCTTTTATTTAAATGTGTATCTTTTGCTTTTTGTTTGCTTTCCCTTTTTTAGCTGTTCATTTTTTTTTGTTTTATTTTACTTGGGTGTATTTTTCTTCCTTCCATTCTTTCTTCTCTTTCTTTCTTGTTAGATGCCTTTGTTTTCTAATGAAGTTTCTTGGAGGAGTGGGGTAGATGAAATCATAATCATAAAATATTATATAAAAATATTTTCAATAAAAAATACATTTAAAGATGTTGCTTGCATGGATTTCGTGATTCAGCTGTCAGTGATCTTGTTATCTATCCAGACTTGGCACTACTTTATATGAAGAATTTGGAAATAGTTCATAAGCAGATAACAGAAATAATTTTATCAATTAAGGATGAATGAAAGGATATTCAATTCTTAAAACTTCTAGACATTAATATAATTTTGCTGTCTTAAGAAAGCAAAAATGAGCCATATCACATTTCTGAACTGATTGAACAATTAAACTTACTCTCCTAGTTCTTTCCCCTATTGTAAAATGGCCTTTCAAACATACACTTAAGAAAAAGACCTAACTCCATTCACAAAACAGATAGAAAGACATGTTAAGAAACTTAACCCATGATGACAGTTAATATAGTCAATGTTAGAAGTGAGGAAAATAGTTCTTTTCTTCCTTGTTGGTTGAATTAAAATCCATGACTCATAGTACAAAAACATTCCCACAGAACCTCTGCTGGACTTCCTTAACCTCTGGCAACTGAGTTCTTAGTTCACTTGTTCTCAGGGTGCTATTTCAGCTTTTTTTATTTGTTTGTTTGTTCGTTTCTTTTGCTTTGTTGTCCATATTTAGCACATGTTTGTTGCTTTTGAGTTATTGTTTCATGAATATATAAAATACTTTATGATATCTAAGAATGATATATTCCATTTTGACTTTCTCAAGGTTCAAGTAAAATACCTCTAATGGAACTACTGTTTAAAATATTTGCAATTTTTGATTGTGAAAACAAAGTTGTAATTATCATGTTTTAGGGATACTTGGCACTTAATTATGGTTCCCCAAAGCTTATGTTTGGTTTATTTGCTGTGTTTTCAAATTATGTTGATTTCATACATATTGTTGGGAAAACACATTTTAATGGGCTATGTAGTTTTAAATAAGTGGGTATGATTTCTGAAGAACTATATTTAATCCACCCATGTAAAGTATAATTTCTAGAACTCAGTGAGCAAGATCTAAATGGCATGCCCCAGTAGCTACTTTGCCACAAACAACAGTTCTAAGTGCTCTCCTTGCACTCCTGGCATTCCCTAAGATGCTAATGCTTCATTTCTTATACAGCTGGTACCCTAATGTCTAAGGCTGACTAAGGGGTATTTGAAGTTAAGCACTCACAGCAGGGATTGAGTACCACTTGGCTAGACTCCAAGTTTCATCAACATGATTTTTATTAAGGAAAATAAATGCAAAGATGATGAAATGATGAAATAAGGATTTGAATATTCCTGAGTCATCAGAAATTTCACAATTGCTTAGTTTTCCATAATACATAGATTCACAGATTAGTATTGCTTAAGGTATGAAAAACATACAGCTAGTTTGTCATTTTCATTTCATTTTATTTATTTTATGTATGGGTGCTTTGCATGTACATATGTCTGTGCCCCACTTGCTTCTGCCAGGCCAGAAGAAGACTACAGATTCCCTGAAACTGGCTTAACAGAGTCTTGCGAGCTACCGTGTCCCAGGCATCTTCAGGGGAAGCAAATATTCTTTACTACTGACTGTCACCCATACTCAAGTTTATAATCTAATTGGTTATTTCACTAGGGGCTCAAGGTGTTCATGGCCCTTTAAAACAGTTCTAAATTGTAATAAGTGAAGATGACTTTTTCCAGACAACACTTAGTAATTGAAAATGGGCTAATCTGACACAAAAAAGTCAATTTTCAATATCACCATACCATGAGCCCTTAGATACCACCTCTATAACCATCTTAGAATTAGTTCTTAGAATGTACTGATAAAGAATGCAGTTAGGTGTAAGGTAAATATCATAATGTTCCAAACTATGTGAAAGTTAACATCTTAAACTGTGTAAATCTGATCCTTTTCATATTCTTCTCTTTGCTAAAGGCTAGTCTGTTATTTCTGCATTCACTCCTTTCTTCTTATCTGCCTTCACTGGGTCACAATTCAAAGATGTTGACAACCTTATTAATTTTATGTCTTGGTCTATAAGCCTCCTCAATCTGTCTTTCACCTTCTTTTAAGTTGATGAGCTCTCATTGTGTTGCTTTTATATGAGTCATTCTTTAAATAATTGGAAGGATGTTCATCTGACTTCCATGTTGTTCCCCACACCATTTCTATCGACTGTTTCCTTCCTTTAAACTCAGATTTTGGTTTATTGCAGAACCCACCATATAGTACTTATTTGACATGGTTTATAAGATTTCTCTTTAATATCAATATTGATGTATGAAATGACTACTTTGCTAGCATGTGATCCATGAATCATCAGCTGCACTTTTGTGTCATATCATAATGCCACTTCAATTTGAGTAATGGTGATATTCTGACGCTCTTATATGACTAACTGGAAAGCCATTCAACAGATAGAAAAAACAGTTCTGCACACTCAAAGGCTACAAATCAATCAAGGTCAGATTGTTTAGTTCATTCCTGATTGAAAGTATACATAATCCACCAAAAGCAGTTCAGGGTCATCTATCTTTTTTTATTTATGTTTTCTCCAGAATGAAAAGGACATATGGGTCCAACATAGGTTATATTGTCATCTGGACAAACATGAGCATTATAAATGGGGAAATATCTTTGTGTGACCTTTAAATAATAATGTATTAAATCATGACAATAACTTAATACAGATAGGATTCACAATTATTCTCAACTTCACCTAAAAATATCAAATAATACCTGAGACCTCAGAGATAGCACAGTGGAAAAAGTTTTGAATGCCCAGTCTACCCTTGTGTTATGAACCAAAGCACATGCTGCTTCCAGATGGACTAATCAGAATTGTGCATGAAATCAGAGTTGTCAAAATATTTTCTTAACATTTGTCTAGTATTATTTGCCACCAAACAGGCACTGCATGCTGCTCAGCTCTGATTTTAGAAGATAAACAGAGAAATCCTGATGTGATATTCTGAATATAGATATACCTCTATTTTTAATTTTTTCATTTTAAGATTATAATATAATTACATCATCTACTTTCTTTTTACCCCACAAACCTTTATATATCCCTTTTATTACTTTAAAAAAAAATATCATGAATTCATTTTATACCTCTTCAAAACTATAGCCCCAGATGATGAGGTCAGAATTACAGCTGTGGTGGCATGGGATCTATTTTCTCCACAACACCAATGAAGCCTTCTACAAATATAATAAGAACTAAAATTATGGGCCTGAAAGTCAGAATTTAAACATGTGTATGGTTAAACTGTAAAACACAGAGTTGCTTTTTAAAAACTGATCCATAAACTTGCTTCATTTTATTGAATGGTCTTTATTTATTTTATCTCTAATCAAATATCCCAAAACTTCAAATGAACATTCCCCATTTCTAATGAATGTTATGACATCTCTCTTTGGAGATTTTTGAGACTTTTAGATGGACTCATCTGTGAGAAAAGTAAGTGATAATGTTACATTTTAAATGATGCTGTTTAAGACTGTCAGTATTTAGAAAGATATTGTAAGCCATTCATTGTAGCCTGAGGGATAGATATTCTTCACTTATACCACTCAGAACTGGGGTCCTTGTTTTTTGAACTGGTAGAACAAAGCCAACAGATGTAACCATGGAGATCCTGATTTCTGATGCTCTTGCCTCTCAGGCAGGCAGTTTAATTATCAATATTCCCCCTTATAGAAGTCAGAACAGTAAGCTTGAAGGAAGAGACATAGGCTCTTAAACAGATTTGCCTCCTAATAACTCATACTATTTTCCTGAATCTCAAGGATAAAAATTAGTAATCGATTTTAGTAAAAACTTTGACTCTAGTATGTATTTGGTTTTCTCAGATGACAACTTTTGAGGTTTTGATATACTTATCATACCTAATTGAAATAATACCAAGTATCTTATACTTACCCTACTATCTTGAAGAAATGAGTAAGGGTAATGAAATGTCAATATCAGGCAGATGTTATGAATTATATTATGTTGTGTTTACTTGCCTGTTGCTGGACTTTCTGGCCCCAATAAGCCCTTATAAAACACACACACACACACAGTCTAGTTATTATACTTATAAGCTATATGCCTAGATTGTGCAGATCTAGCATTGTACTAACTTATTCCCCAGCTATGTGACCCTTTACTTCTTGCAGTTTCTTCTGGCCACATGGTTCTGCTCCATCATTGCTTCCTCCTCCTCTTCTTCTATGCCCTCCCTTCCCTTCTCTTTCTGCTCTTTCTACCTGCCCCAAATCTCAAAGACCTCCCATTCCACTTTTCCTCTCTCCTGCCCAAGCACAGGCTCTATCCTTTCTTGACCAGTTATAACAGGGAGAAGGTTCACATGAGATCGCCTGAGTACAGGATGGACTGATCCTGGAAGGCAACTCCTCTTGAGGAAACAGAATTAACATCAGAATGCGAACAGCATAAGGACAACACACAAAACTCTTCAATTAATTGAATATGTAATTTAAAGTACAAATGTTACCTAGTAGAAAGAGAAAACTAAACCTATTACTTTAGTTCTTTTCAAATGCAGTCAAAACTTATATGAAGCAGGCAAAAGTCCATGAATGTCTGCATGGCCTCTGTTTTACTTTTCTGTCTAGCCACACTGCAAGATTTTTGGGAGCATGTATATATGAAAATAAGATGCAATGAAAGTGATCTATTAACACACTGGAGCTTACACAGTATCCATTAGGATGGTCAATGAATAAATAAAAGCCTTTTCTTTTAATCAATATGCAACTGGAAGATATCTCATTGAAAGTAGAAACCAAAATTTCAAATAAATAACCTGATTTCAGTGTCCTAAAAACAGGTCATTGGAACACTTACTCTGGCCTGGTGCTTTTATTGATTAAACTTTATTTTTAAAAATCATGACTTTAGGACTGATTTTGATATTCATGATCCCATCAGTAGATTTTTTTTTTTCTACTTGGTTGAGTTATAATAAGAGAACAGAAATAATCGCATGTCACCAAGTAATACTTGCATGTTTAAATGGGCTATCTCTACTTGTTATCAGAATTTTCCTTTTTTCCCCCATTTTTCATTATTATTTTCAGCAGGGCATTATGTAAAATTGATCACAGTCTCCACCTGGCAGTGAGCCCTCTTGCCCCACTGAAGCTGATAAATTATGACTGATGAATCAGACAGGGAGAGATTTACTTGGCAGTGAGTATGCTGTTTAGCTAATAGCTTTATCAGCTGACTACACGAGGGCACATTTTCTCTAATGAGCTTGATATAGCCAAACCATCTATTTAAGTAGCAATGACTACTCCCAAACTTTATTGCTAAGCCAAAAGTCATATTGTGAGGGTGACTGCTTTTTTTTCCTAACATAGAATAAGACTTTTATATGTAAATCAAGTTGTGAATTCCTGAGAAACTAAAAGTCTCTGTCTCTGTCTGTCTGTCTCTCTCTCACACACACATACAGGGGCAGGGGGCTGAGGGAGGGAGAGAGACAGAGAGGGAGAGGTAAGTTTAGCTAAATTGTTTTTCACTCTAGGCCAATCACACTTGCAGCCATCTGCCAGAGCCCTCTGGATTCCTGAAAAGAATCACACACACACACACACACA
>NW_022196905.1:179181717-179210854 GCF_008632895.1 Mastomys coucha | reverse complement strand
ACACACACACACACACACGCATGCACACGCACACGCGCACACACACACACACACACAAATACATACTCACACACACACACACACACCAGTTAATTTTAAATGTCTTGACTAGCTCAAAGGCTGTGCAGGTCTAATCCTTTGTGCTGCTAGCAAACACTTGCCTCTGGTTCTTCTGAGTTAACATCTTTTAAACTCCATAGTTTTATCTCTTTTTACTGAAAACATAATTGAGGAAGTGGCCCATGTGGCTTGTGATTCTCACAAGCCTTTAGGTCTGGTCTTTCTTCTTCCCTGTCATGGTAAACTCTGCCTTCCTCTCTTTCAGTTCCTAACCCGCATAAATCCAAAGGTCCTTCCTCTGTCTACTTGCCTAGCCATTGGCTGTTGGCTCTTTATTGATCAATCAAAAAACAATTGGGATCAAGGACTTTCAGCATTGGGACATACAGATTTCTGAATTTGTATGTGTGTGGGGGCAAATTAATTCAAAACATTAAAACCAATCCCCAACAGAGAGAGATTTATTAATTGTTCCTTAGAATTTATTAATGCTTCAGTTATTATATTTACCAGATAAACACTTGTAGTATACTGGCAAATGCTACATATATGTGAAGGACTTTTACACTCTGTACAATAACAGAAGCATGCAAATGTGAAATATCTTTTTAAATGTGTGAGACCATATCACAGAATATGTTCTTATACCTAACTTTTTTTGTTTGTTTGTTTGCTTGTTTAAAGATGAGTGTGTTAGGATGTAAATGTACATGCAAAGGTGGTCTTCTGAAACTGAATTGTTTCTGATGAGAGCTATGATTCAGTCACATGGTTAAGTCAATGTTAAATATGAGAAATATAATACAAGGATTTACACAAATCTTAGATGTTATTTGTCATTGTCCTTAAAACATCTCCCACTCTTTGCAAATTAATATAACCTGGAGGAATTCTACCCTGCATTCAACATAAATAAACCTTCATAAATAAAAGATTCACAATTATTGTCTTTTTAAGATCTGTGTATTGTGCTTAAGTGGGCTTTTGGCCTTTTTGTTTATAAATATTTATGATTCTAAAGTCACTGAACAAAAAAAGGGGTAAATATTTGGTCAATTATTTATATAACAATATCTCCATGTTTTTATAACCAATTTTGGAAAGCTATTTTATATATGCAAATACGATTTTGATCTGTATACGTATGTAGATTGTAGGTACCTTAGCCTAAAAGCCTCTATGTTTATCAACATATCTTGTTTTATTTTATGATTTAAATGTAAAATATAGTTGCATTTTTCAAATATAATTTCTTTGTAAATTTGCTAAAAACATTAAAATCATTTAGAATTTAGTAGGAATTGTAGGTTAGTAGATTTTTTTAAAAGAGAACTAAGATTTTTAAGTTAATTTACTGCTATAGCTGATACAAATGCCCAAAGAGATTGTAATTTTCAGAGGAAGCCTGATGCCACACTTGAACGTATCCATGTATTGTGCTCTTTTGGTAGAGTCATGAGACTTTTTAAAACTATGGGAGATAATCATGCTTGTTGTAGGCTTTTAAGAAAAGAGTATAGGTTGGTAGTTTAGTCTCTGGGAGCTTTGGGAATACTGGTTGGTTCATATTGTTTTCCTCCTAAGGGACTGCAAACCCTTCAGCTCCTTGGGTCCTTTCTCTAGCTACTCCATTGGGCACCCTGTGCTCAGTCCAATAGTTGGCTGAGAGCATCCACCTCTATTTGTCAGGCACTGGCAGAGCCTCTAAGGAGGCTCTTGTCTATGAAGCACTTGCTGGCATCCATAATAGTGTCTGTGTTTGGGCTCCAGCCGCATATGTGGCAGAGGATTACCTTGTTGGACATCAACGGGAGGAGAGGCCCTTGGTCCTGTGAAGGCTCAATTGATGCCCCAGTGTAGGGAAATGCCAGGACAGGGAAGCAGGAGTGGGTGGGTAGGTGAGCAGAGGGAGAAGTGATGGGATAGGGGTTTTCAAAAGGGAAGGGGGAAAGGGGATAACATTTGAAATGTAAATAAAGAAAATATCTAATAAAAAAATTAAAAAAAAGAAACGGATGTAGGAAAAGATACAGGAGAGATGGAAAAGAGCTTTTGAGTCTAGCAGGATTCTCTGCTACTGGAGCAAGAAACACAAATGGGATGCAGCAAATATGTATCATGCTTACTTTGAATGATGCCATCTCCCAGGGCGCCTTGTGTTTGCTAAGGACTGTGTGACCAACCTCTGAGAATCAAGAGGGGGGCTGTTGGGCTTGTGCCCAGCCAGGCAGAAAATTCTATATATGAAGTTTTCTGAAGTGCATGTTACATAGTAGTTGCCAAATCACTTCCCCTGTGTGCACAGAAGGAAATATATCTTCTGTAAGTGTACAGAGGCATAACTAATGTTGGTGGGAAATCCGTATTCCCCTAGTTTTTACCTATTCATTTGGTAAGACAGTTGGAACGTAATTGAATGAGTGTTCTGTAATTGTTTTAGCTGTCCTAGGAATGTAAGATTTCCCCATTTAGATTTCAAATTACCATCAGGGTAGGTGTTATTCTTAGAATGTGTGTACTATGACTAAAATAATGCTCAATATACATCATTGAAGACTTTTTTTTTTTTACAGTGTCTTACCTCCTTCCAATCAATGTTTGACAAATACCTTTCATTTGCTCACTGCGTTGTTATAGTAAATTTCTTCCAGCAAAAGACCATTTGGATGTCAGAAGAAGCATAGACACAGGACAGGCTAATTGGAAGAAAACATATTTTCTATTGTAAAGGATAAAGAGAGGGTAAATAAGAGGAAGCAATGATATTCTTGATACTATCTTACTAACTGACTTTGTCCTTAACTTCTGTTAACTCACCTTACACAATCAGATGTATTGTGCATATGCAGGATACCAGTGTAAACATATATTTTTGGACGATTGTAGTTTACATTATATTTTAGAACACATTTTACCTCCTAGGAAAAATTATTCCAAAATTAAGATGTAGTTGAGTCTTAGAGTATTTGACTGGCATATATGAAGCCAAAGATTCAGTCCTCAGATACACACACACACACACACACACACACACACCACAAATTAAAAAAATAAAATTAAAATGAAAAAGAAACAAATAATAAAGCTATGAGTAAAAACCTATTCCTTTTTAAAAAATGCTTTAGGAGTGATCATTCCTTTATCATTTTGGGGGATTTTATAATATTATTTTGTGTGTATAGGTATATTGGTTAGATGAATGACTGTGTACCACATGCATACATCTCCTCCATAGGCCAGAAAAGAACACTGTTTGACCTAGTACTGTTCTGAGAGGCCTAGTGAGTTCTAGACATTGAACCTAACTTCTCAGGAAGAGCAGCTGCTGCCTTTAAAGATTGCTGAGATATTCCTCAGCGAGTCTTTTTTTTTTTTTTTTCTTTCTATTTTAAAGCTTGGTGCTGGGTCCGTGAGACGGCTCAACAGCTAAAGATACTTGCCACTAAACCTACAGGCTTGATCTCAATCCCTGTGATCCATATGACATATGGAGAGAAAAGACTTGTAAATGTTGTTCTCTGACTTCAACACACATGTTGTGGAATGCACAATCAAATGTGTACATTCATATACACACACAAACTAAATAAGTGTAATGAACTTGGTTTTAGAATGAGAATTTCACAGGACATCATCATCTAGAAGGTAATTATTTCTATTTTACCACAACCTTAGAAGTTCTAGCCTTCTGATATATTTGTAAGTCAGACATCCTAGTTGATCAGGGATCTGTACTGCTTTTCAAGTCACTTAGAAAAGGAAGTCCCCATAGGAGAAACAACGATATGAAAGTATTGTAAGATGTGTTTTAATCTTTTTCAAATTACCTTGCAAGATTGCTTTTTACCCAGTAGATTTTGTTCTCTTAAAAAAGTCCAAACAAATACAGAAGTAGAAGCTCACAGCCATCCATTGGACTGAGCACAGGGTCCCCAATGAAGGAGCTAGAGAAAGGACCCAAGGAGCTGAAGGGTTTGCAGCCCCTTAGGAGGAACCACAATATAAACTAACTAGTACCCTCAGAGCTCCCAGGGACTAAACCACCAACCAAAGAGTGCACAGGTGGGACTCATGGCTCCAGCTGCATATGTAGCAGAGAATGGCCTTGTCGGTCTTCAATGGGAGGAGAGGCCCTTGGTCCTGTGAAGGCTCTATGCCCCAGTGTAGGGGAATGCCTGGACCAGGAAGCAGGAGAGGGTGGGTTGGTGAGCAAGGGAGGGGGAAGGGATAGGGGTTATTTCGGAAGGGAAACCAGGAAAGTTGAGAATATTTGAAATGTAAATAAAGAAAATATCTAATAAAAAATAAGAAAAGGAAGTCTTTATTATGATTCTTGCCTGGTGCCATTAAATTTAGATTTCTAATTGTTTGTTGTCTGGAGTTTGTTATTTAATTTAGAATTTTCCAGGTTTACTATTTATTAGTTACATATGAAGAAACTGGAATTTTATTTAGTATCCATAGAAAAATTTGATTAACTATCGAGCAGTCTGTAGAGAGACTATCTGGATTGCCCACCTGTTGCAGGCTTGTGTTGGATTATTGAAAAGAGGGTCCTCATGAAACATTTTAAGCTTGCATGCCTACAATGAAAAGAACAGGTTATGAGGTAAATGAATTTCAATGTTTCTGCTGTGTCAACCCTCACAGTCAACAGGACACAAAGATAAAGAATGTAACATTGAAAATACAGTTTCCCCACGTTTATGAACCTGAATGAAAGAAAAGACCATACAATTTTCACAACACAGTTTAGAAAATACTCCTAAGGAAAACTAGGGATTTTAGAATGAATTGTACACCTGATTCCTATACAGTATTTGTATTTAATATATACATTATATTTTTGTTTTGGATTCATGTGTATTTAAATTCTTGAAGATAGAATTATATCGCTCTCTTACATTCCCTTTCCTTCTTCCATCTTTTCCCATGTTCTATCGCTTGCTATTTAGTTTAGAAAGCTTACCTTGTAAAGAACACATTGCAAAATTAGGAAGCTATTTTCTCTATTTTCAATTAAATTAAATATGATTCCTAAAAATATTTCCCAACACATATATACTTTCTGTTATTAGCTTTCCTATCCAATTCATTTCATTGACAACACATATTTAAAAGCACATTCATTGTTTCGATGCATCATAGTGTCCTGAGAAAATAGAGCAAGCAGATAAGCCTGCCACTGTAACCAAAGAAGAATGCATATGTAACCATTAGATTTAATCTTCAAGCTTTGTATGTTTACCTTATTTTAAAATGGGCTCAAGGGAGATATACAAATAGATCTAATGCCAAAAGAGAAATTGCTAGTGATGATGTAAAAGGTAGCAGGATTGATTTTATTTGCTCTTGAAATCACATTTAACCCAAGTCTCATTTTCCATCAATTTTGGGAAGTTCTAGTTCTGGCAAACAGTAGTATGTCAAATTTCTGCCAAGATCTGTATATATGCCATCATTTGTGACATTTTTATTTGGGCTTTCTCAGACGGTGCTGACTTCCACAGTATTCCTATGCTGTTCTATCACTGACAGCTATGGTGCATGAGCTAGAAATATAATTTGACAAGCAAGTAACCATGACAACTTGGAAACATCAGAACTATATTCCATATTATGTCATCTTTGTTTGAAGTGTGCAATTTTCAAAATGTTGTTTACCTAAAGTATAATGACACATTAAAATCTATATTCTAAAATACGCATAGTTATAAACATATATTATCAAATAAAATATAATCACTTCTATGCTGAACAAAAAGACTGGTTTTTTTTTTTTTCCAAATGCACATTTTATGGACCCTGTCCATCTGGAAGCCATTTTATGATGGAACAAGGTTACTTCTGGTAGGATTCACATGCAGTAAATAAGGATAAATAGCAAGGACCTTTTTAATTCAATGTATCAAGCAAGAAAGTGCCAGGAAGGATTGCTTCAGTTTGTGAAATCTTCAAGAAGGACTGCCAAGTGAACAATTTACTTGATGTATCTCTAGTTTCCATTGAATATGCTATTATTAATACAGTGCTCAATTAGTTTTATTGTTTTGATATTTATGCATCTGAAAGTAGACGTATAAACAAACACAATATCCTATTATCATCTATGTAGCCATTCACCCATAAGACATTGGGATATAAGTGACAATAGATTGAAATTATCTTATTGGAGAAGTGCTAATATAATTTTTGATATATACAGAATCAGTTTTATATTATTAACATGGAGGTAAAAGGTTATTTTGAATTAATTATTACCTCTTAGCTTTCAGGAATTTATTTAAGGTTTCTACATAGAAAATAGGATAGGCCTAACTTCTTGTCATAGTTAATTCTTAGAATGTACACAAAATTAAATGGAAGATGTAGACTGAAAAATAACCTTAAAAACAATATATATATATACATATATATATATAAATGTAAAATATTTCAATGCTAACATAAATATCTCATGTCTTGACTGTGTTTATTTCAATGTACAATAATCTTGAAATTACAGCAAATAACTTGATTATTTAATGAAGTACTTTCTTATCCAAGTACAATTATAATAATGAATAAATAACCATTTAACAGAAAAATTATTCAACACTTCCTAAATTTTGCTTGAATAAAAAAAAAATCTTCAAAGGGGAAAAATTGTTCAACAGGTGAAGTTGTTGTTGCCAAGCCTGGCACTCTGGTTAATCCTGATATTGGCACTCTGGTTAATCTGTTGGATCCCCAGAGTCTACAGGGCACAAGGAAAGAACTGATGGTCAGGAGTTCTCCTTACCTCCACATGTGTGCTGTATGTTGCATGCATATGGCTGTAGACAATCACAGAGACAATAAATAAATAAAATGAAATAAATTAATTCTTATAAAATAAAAATTTAAAAATAACCTATCAGATACATAAAGTAACAGATGAGTAGTGTCCCAGGCTAGTTACCAGGATCACAGGGCCAACCAAATATTTAACTATAAACTTCCTCTTTGGTCAATAGATTTCAGCGTACTGGTTTTAGTTTGCATGGTTTGTTTTGTTTTGTTTCATTTTGGTTTTTTTTCTCACTATAGTCTAATAAAACATAGCAAGCATTGATTTTTGAGGACATTTGGTAGACTAGAGATAGGTTAAAATGAGAGCATTTTGTTCTAGCAAGTACGGAGCTATGGTTATAGTTCTTGACAGTTTTCAGTTACAGCTGCTTTCACCGCTACTAACTCTCACCTCCAAGAAAGCATAAAAATGAACTTGACATGTGTCAGAGAGTCAGAATGCTAGTGTCTAATGAAGACAGGGTAAATACTTTTATCCCATCATTCAGTCAAAACACAAATCATACATGTAGAAAACCTCATTTAACTTGCATTATTGCAATGAAAATAAGACCAGTCTACTATGGAGGAGAGGGTTTAATTCTTACAAAATTTAAAATAATGACCCTGTTGCATATATTGTGAGATATTTGAAAAGAATTTATCACATCATGTCCACCTCCCTCCTCTACTCCTACACCTCTTATGCCTTCTACCCTCTACAATTCATCGTATCCTCTCCCTAACCATTAATGTTACATAATCAACATAAAATAATAACCTCCTCAGTACATTCAGTGTTGTCTGCATGTATATGATATACTATTCATTCTTTGAGAATTTCATGAATACATGATGAAGGTTGACAATATTCAACCACCAGTTTTCCCAACAACTTCCCAGCCCTACCCAACACTAACCTTTCACAACTTCATGTCCTTCTATGTTTCTCCTGCTTGCTCTCCTACTCCCTTTGCCCCCTCCCTCATATATATTTTTCCTGTCCCTCTCACTTGACCCTAGGCTATGGAGAACTACTATACATAGTATATAGTATGACCTAGAGACAGATAATTCAAGCCACTTATTCTCATCACTTTAACCAGATAAAAGCCTCTGCATCAAGCACTGTTCAACTATTGTTGAATATTTTTGTCATATTTATTTCAAATGTACTGATCAAACTTAGACTGTATTCACATACCCAATAGAGCCCTGTAAGCAGAAGGATTGATTTTGCCTCACAGTTCCAGGATAAAGTCTATTCTTGTGAGAATACCAGCATGGCAGGAACTCAATAGCAGCTACTGATATTGGATTATCATTAGGAAGCTGAGGCAGATGAATATTTGTACTCATTTTGCTTTTCCATGATAATCAGTTTAGTTATCTACTCTATTGAAAAACAGCATCCAAGTAACCAACTTGTCTCTTTATTGATTATAGACCCTACCAAGTTGGCCATCAGTATTAACTAACTACATATACCTATTTTGACATATTCTATTTTTCATCTCCTAAAATAATTTCATCCTTAAATAAAAATAGAAAGAGTGCAATTTAAATGAAGTTCAATGATTTTATATATGCCATAATTGTTATTTTCACAATAGTGACAGACATAAATAAAATATAAATTTGAAGCATTTATAAATCAAGTGCTATAATAAATCAACCTCTTAGGCTACCAAACTATATTTGCAATGGTTAGAATCTATCATAAAAATCTCTACACAGTCAGAAAATCAATACTAAAACAGATTAATTATATTTGGTATGTAATAATTTTAATAAACTATGAATATATTCTTACTTCAATTATATTTCATAAAATCATTGTAAGAGATTTTTTAATATAATACTGGGAGGTTAGCATTATAAACATTTACCAATAATTAAAATGATAACATGGAAGGATGAACTTTGAATTTGAAGATGATGCAAGTTTGAAAAAGAAGATAATAATGGTAGGTAGAGTTACTGAGATAATATAGAATATCATAAAATTTTTAAAAAATAAACATGAAATATAAATTTCTATAATTAGATAAGACAACCTCTTGCAGAAATTGCAGAAAACTTCAAGTGAAGTTTATTAATAAAAGCATAGAGGTTAATTAAATAACAGATCAATCATGAGATAATAGGTTTATGTGGTTATAAAAAGTATTGTATAGTTTTGTCTGACAGCAAAATTCATTGGCTAAAATGTGTTGCTACAAGGCATATGCCTTCTTTAGAGAGCATATAAAATCTTAATGTTTTCTACATGTTAGAATTGAGCAACATTACCAAGTATTAGATGGTCAAAGAGTATTTAGAGGAGGGGGCCATATAATTAATTTTAATTGGCTTAACTGATAAATATAATGTCCTATATTATACCTCTCAAGACGTATAAATATGTAATTGTAAAATTATTCTGCTTAACCAATGAAAGAGAAATGGAGAAACTGGAAAGATGACCTAATGGTTAAGAGCAGTGAATGGTTTTCTAGAAGACCTAGATTCAGTTACCTGCATCCATCCACATAGCATATTAAAGTGATTTTTAACTTTACACCAAGCAAGTAAGGAGTGCATAGACATGCACGTACATAAAACACTCATACACACACACACACACACACACACACACACACACACACACAAATGTTTAAAAATGAAGAGAAAAATGAATCATCTATTAATAATCTCTTTTTTTGTCCTGGCCCACCACAATAGATGATAATAAACCAGAAATTCTCTCTTTCCTTGGTATTTAGTTATCTATTTTTTAAAACAAATCTAATAAAGAATCTCAACTTGTTGGGTGGTTGGTGGCCCACGCCTTTAATCCTAGCACTTGGGAGGCAGATCTCTGAGTTCAAGGCTAGCCTGGTCTACAGAGTGAGTTCCAGGACAGCCAGAGCTATACAGAGAAACCCTGTAGTGAAAAGAAAAAAAGAAAAAAAGAAAAGAAAAGAATCTCAACTTAAATATAATTGTTGTCATATTAAAAGTGATAAAATTAAAAATGAAAGTCTATCCTTAACAAAATTTTCTTACCACTTCGATGTTCTTTGCCATTGTAAGTATGCAGTGTGAACATAATTTGTTAGTGTTAGTATTTGTGGTTATAGGGGTTCAAAATTCTGGTCCTAAACACCTTGCTTTTAAAATGAGTTTCTAACTTATTTCAGAAAGTTGTTACAGTTACAAAAAGTTGGTTAGCACAGACACACATTCTTCTAAATTCTATTTCTTATGACAATGTCCCTATATGTTAATAAGGGTTGAAATTTTTCTCACTTTTGGTTATTTTTAATAGCTAATATCTATTATATATCATAAATCTATCTATCTATCTATCTATCTATCTATCTATCTATCTATCTACCTACCTACCTACCTACCTACCTACCTACCTCTCTATGTATCTACTATTATATGTGATCCTGTATTATCCAACTATATAGTTCATTTGGATCCTAGAACAGAGAGAGGAAAACAACATCCTAATTTAACTCAAGAATACTTATTCTTATTAAAGACAGATGCTACTACTGAGCATGTTTGCTAGAGGAGATATGCGCGTCATAGCTGAAGCAATATTTATAAATATTTAAATTTATATACTAAGGAAATTGGCAAAAATGAATGTTGTATTATATGTCTCTCTAAACAAAGTTATCTATTATTATGATTTAATAGACCGGTGATTTACATTTCAATGAGTTTCTAACATATACAGAGCTAACATCATACCCTTCAGGAGAAGAAACAGTTAAAGAATATCTTATGGTAACATTTTGAGTTGTTTATGATGCATAATTTAAGGTTATTGAATTACTATAAATTATCTGAGTGGCAGAAATACTTTCCTTCAGTGAGTCTTTTGAAAGAAGGCTAAGTCCGTAGTGATCACACACCCTGACTTACTACTGTGGGGTTTCCTCCTGGCATATAGAGATTCACAAGAAAAATGTCCTCTCACAACTACACAAGTTAAGCAAATGACAATATTTTAAAGTAGAGCAAACTTTACTTACCTATTGGTGACTTCTTGTTGATCTCCAAGCAGTAGCTTGTGTAGCTCTGTGCTTCTACATCTATTCCAGGTTACTTGGTTTTAGTATCAAAGACAGAAGTGAGACATTTTAGCTTCAGGTCAAGTATTTGGGTAGATATATACTAGAATGAATTCAAACATCTTATCAGCTAAAGGATTGTTTATATTACATTTTATGTTAACACAATTCAAATTTTCCTCATTAGAAAAAAAGGAAGCAGATGAAATGAATCTTTGATTGTGTGTGTGTGTGTGTGTGTGTGTGTGTGTGTGTGTGTATGCAAAGAATGCAGAGATTGCACAGAGCATGGCTTTAGGCAACAAGTAAACACAATCTGTTCTTCAGTATTTTTATTCCATTGTAAGTTCTGTAACTACTTGTTTAAAAGTCATCTTTTAAAAATATATATTTGATAAATAATATTTATAAAATACTCATTTTTTCTATATTGTAATTTTATTATATATTTATTATACTTATTCTGTTTGGACATATTGTTCTTTATATAAACACATAGGGGACATTTTAAAATTGAGTGCTAGAAATTATAGGTCTTGTACAAGGGGATTTAGAGCTAATCTCTTTAATATATAATTAGTCATTTATTTATTTATTTTTAGGACACAAAATTACATTTCATTAAGCTTAGTGAATGGTATGCAGAAACAGCAATCTTTTGAAACTATTCCTTTAAGGTTTAAATTTTATATGCTTATATTTGAATCATGTCTCTCATATTACATCCCCTTCATCTTAGGCAAACAGTATTTTTCTTAGGAATATGCTTACAATGCAAATATGCATATCATGGTGTATACATATACACAAACAGATGTTATTTTGGTATGTGTTTCATTTATATGAATGATTAAAAGCTTTGAATTTTCCGTGCTTCTGTTGCCAAGATAGCTCCATGAATAAACTTCATTCTTTAAGGTTTGTTTGTTTGAAGTGAGGTTTAATAGAAATGAATAAACTCATTTCTATTAAAATTTGGTTATTAAGCTATTGATAGAACAAGAGAAAGAATTTAATTAGAAATAGATAGAATGTTATTTTTTCTATTTCTGTTTTGGGATTTGGAGTGAGAGGGTTCAGGAAATGTTCCTTGGTTACTTGAGATGACTCAGAGGGTAAAGCTGTTAATAACTAGACTTCAGTCCCTAGGACTCCTATGATGGAAGGGGAGAAGCAAACCCTGCACACATGTGGCACACACACATATAAATACATATGCATACATGTGCACTCATGTTCATACACATGCACACTCACATGCAAGTAGGCACTTACTCATGTGCTTTTACACATATGTACATGAACACAGAAAGCCATTTCAAACATCCTCACTCATTAGTGCATACACGCACATGCACACACACAAACATGAACATACATACTTGTGTACATGCACACATTCTCATGCACATACATAAACCAAACATATTTGCATAAATTAAAATTTAAATATTTGATATTATCAGTAGAAATTATTTTTATGAAAAGCTGAAGGAAGCAGTTTAAATTACTTATTTTTATTCATGTTTCTTAATTAATTTTAAGGTAAGTATATTTATGAAATTACTAAGGTGGATGATAATGTAAGATTACAAAGAAATTACAGACATATGTGACTATTTAAAAAGTAATAACTCATGATTTTTTGGTAGTTGTTATTATTACCTTACATCTCAGAAGTCATTTCATCCCATATTACTTTGTACAATTCACAAATTCTTGGTATAAAATTTTGCTGATCAACAGGAAAGGGGAAACTTGTGTTTAACTTATCTTTTTTGTACTTCTGTACAGTTTCTGTATTGAAACTTAGTGGCTCTTGCCTATATCCTGTAACATGTACTTTCTTATTTCTTGGTCATTTCTCCTTTTTCTGGTTAGGCATATATATATATATATATATATATATATATATATATATATATATATATATATATATATGTATATATATATATATATATATGAACCTTAAACATGATTTTCAATAGCACAAGAATTAATAACTAAGGCTATGGAAATACTCTTGATTTAGAATGTGGACCAAAAGCCCCTATGTTGAAGATGTGATGCCTAACTTGGCACTGTTGGAGAAATGGTATGGAACTTTGAAAAACTAGGGAATTCTGGAAGGAATAAAATCACTGGAGAATTGTTTGCAGAAGAGACATACCTCCTTGGCTCTTTCATATTTCTCTCAGTCCTGACTTGAGTTGAAAAGTTTTATTTCTTCATGCAGGCCTCATGATGACAAGTGGCCTCCAAGTAGGTTCAAAAGCCACAAGTGCAAAGAAGTAAGAATCCAAAATCTGAAATGAGATGTTTTACCCTCACTCACTGTGCACATATGTACCTCAGGCATTACTTATCGCCACAGAAAGCTGACTTCCACAGGCATACGTCATTCCAAAATCTGTTTCCTGGGACAACGTCCCTATTTAGCAAGGCTGGTTGAAACTTCTCTAACTTAACTATTCTAATACTACTATCATCTAACTCTCATTTTGATATTCATTCATTTGCTTATTCTTCAATAAATACCTCAAATACTTAAATATTTTTTAAAACATATTGTAACAGGAAATACAATACCTCACTTACATTTACTTTTTGTTATTTTGTAAGGTATTTAAAATTTACATTCCATTAAAGTTTACTTTAGCTGTGCACATAAGTAAATAGTCTTAGCTATGTGAAGAAGTCTTTAGAGGAATTCTGCATACACATTTATATGTTTACGATCAGTTATGAGATCACTCTAAGTATACTACTTACTTAATTTACTTACTTTTTTATACTTGTTGGTATTCTCTATTCATGCATATTGCAGATCATTGAGGTAAATGCTTTAATACTATGAAAAATGATTTGATAGTTTTTTTAAAAAAATAAGGAATTTGGGATGATATTAATTCATAACTAAGTACAAAATATCTTACAATCATCTCTAGCAACATCTCAGTAGCAAGGGTATCTGGCTCATACAGGAATTATGCATGTCCTGTTTTTCCAAGAATTGCTTTGAAAATGTTTTTACTCATTTCATACCTAAGCAATACTTGTTAGCTAATGTAAATTGTGTAATGCTCATTCAAGGTACTACCTTTAGTAGTAAATTAAAATGCCTACCTGTACTAAGTATCCTTAAGAATATTACAAACACATGTTCATTTTTATGTTGCTCTTCTCATTACGTGCAAAGCCAGGAAAGCTAGTAGCTTAACTTCTATTCTTCGGTAGAATTTTATCATGTGACATCCAAAGCAGTATGCTGCTTCTGCCAACTGTGATGGCTTGGCTTAGAGACATAGTGAGCTTATATCCCTATGAAAAATGAGACTTATAGAATAATAAGGGCTTGTATCAGTTTAGACCATGCATTTTAAGCACATGGTAGATGACTTGTGATATCTTAGAGCAGTGGTTCTCATCCTGCAGGTCACAACCATCAAAAAAGACGTATGTCTGGTGGTCTTATGAAGTGAGACATTCCTATAAAATCACAGATAGGAACTATCAATAAAAGCATTTTATGTTTGCGGGTGTTCACAACAGGAGGAACTGCATTAAAGGACCACAACATTAAGATGGCTGAGAGCCATTTTCTTAAATACAGTTCCAGCTAGCAAATTCTAGATGTGAGTCTTAGAATTGCCAGAGAGGCTATATAATGAAAGAGAGCTCCACAACCGAGCGAGCCCTAAGTATAAAAGTGACTGGAAGTGATAGAAGGAAATATTCACGCAGTAAAGGGAAATCCAATCATAGACTTAAGATTTAAAAAAAACTGTTATATGTGTGCAATATTAAGACTGAGGAGACAAGTTTGAGGGCAGCTTGGGCTATTTTTGTTTAAAGTTAGTTTAAGGAACAGAAATGAACTACTATCACCAAACAAATAAAACAGAAGCTAAAACAGAAAATTAGATAATTCAGTAGAAGACCAACTGCATATGGTACAAGGGCGGAGTGGATGTTGGCAGTGGACTTGAATAAAAGCAGTTCAGAATGGAAAAGACAGGTTTGGTTGTTTTAGTCTTCTGTCTTCTTCTAACAGACATATGTTGTGAAGTAGGTCACTAGCCTATTGAATATAATCCTAGTCATTCACTGAATGGACAATTTTGAAATGAGGCACCTCCATCAACATTATTATTAATTTAAAGACGAACTGCACCAATAAATGAGAGACTTTTGCTTCCTCCTGAAATCTGAGTAGCAGTGTTTATCCTTGGTATAACATGTAAACAGTGATCAACTTTCTATGCTGCTCTGCTCTTCTTTTCACTTACTATAGAAAGAACACGTTCTTCTCATGCACAGTGGTTTTGCACCATTTTTCTCATGTCAATAAACTAAAAAAGTGTGTCATTTGTTTAATTTGTACAATCTGCTGAGCGGTATTTGTGTGGGTGCAAGGTCTGGCACATTACAAGCACCGCTTGAGTACATCTTCAAAAGAGCTGCATCTTTAATATCTATTCCTCCCTACATGGTGTATTTACATTATTATTCAAGTACAATTTTGACTATGGTATTTAAATTTGAAATCAGGTCCACAGTTAATGGCAACTCAATGCTCTCCTGTCAAAAGGGAGTTTTTACATCCCTACATTATATTCTCCAAGTGTCCTGGCATCTTATCATCACAGAAAATTCTCTTAGATCCTAAATAACCAATAACCTTGACTGTGGTGACTCAACCGTCTTGTTGGAAAGATTCAGCTGTGAATAATGGCCAGGTTATTTCTGCTCTTTCAGCTCATCACAAAGTTGTCATCACCAGTGAATCATCACTGGGGGACATTTTTAGGCCAGTTATTTTTTTAAGTTTGCTCCCATTATTTAGGGTTTATTAAGGATGATAGAGGTATATACCAGCTATAGTTGTAAATTAATCCCATATTTCCCAGTTAACACATACATCTTGACTTATATGTATGCTGGGAATGTGCAATGTTCTTGAATGACAACAATAAAAAATTTCTTTGAATAATGTTTATAATGAAAGTTGCGTATTATAAAAATCTTGGTATTGGTAAGTTAATTTTCAAACCTGTAAGCCTAGACTATTTAGATCCTTTTCTGGAGAAAAATACCAACATTTCCAATTCAGGATTAAAATCATATAAATCAAAAAGTATATTTTGATTTTCAACATTCAAACATAGTGCTTTTGTGGGAATTGTCTTTCAGAAAGTGGATTTTAATTTTTCACTTTTCAAAATTTTGAAGATACTCAATGCTATTCTTAGGATTTTACTGCTATGAACATTTAATTGGGACTGGATGACAGGTTCAGAGGTTCAATCAATTATCATCAATACTGAAGCATGGCAGTGTTCAGGCAAGCATGGTGGAGGAGTCGCTGAGAGTTCTACATTTTGTTCTGTAGGCTAACAGTAGAAGACTGGCTCCCATGTAGTTAGGAGGAGGGTCTCATTGCCCACCCTCATAGGTTCACACTTCGTCCAACAAGACCACACCCACTCCAAACAAGGCAACACCTCCTAATGGTGCCACTCTTTAAGCTAAGCATAATCAAACTACCACAGCTACTCATGATTTTCTACTGCTCTAACAAAGCACCATAGTCAATGGAACTTATAGGAGAGTTTATTGTGACTTACAGTATCACAAAGACAGTCGATGACTGTCATGGCTTGAGGCACATCTGGTGCATTATCTTTATAGCAGTGTCTGAGAGTTTACATTTGGCCCAACAGTACCAGGTAGAGAGAGCCAAATGAAATTCTGTGTCCTTTTGAAACCTCAAAGCCCATGTCTGGTAATATCTTCTCCAATAAGACATTTTCTAGTCTTTTGCAAAAACATTTTCCCAAATGGGGACCATGTATTCAAATATATGAGTCAATAGGAGGAATTCACACTCAACTTACCACAATTATTGAGTCAATTTAACTTGTATGCTTATCTTGATCTGACTTCAGTAATAAGATATCTCACATATCCTAGTTTTAGGTAGAAGTAAATTTCAACATCAGCTTCACTCTCCTAAAAGTAAAAAAAATATATAATTTTCAGTATGAGATGAATGCATTTCAATTATTTAAACACTGATTAATAAGCTGAGCTATCCATATAAGCATATAGATAAAATCAATGTATTCAATCAGGATATGACTAAGGCTACATTGTATTCTGATTGGTTTATAATTACTGTACTCAAATGAGCAAATATCACTTTTGGTTTCAAATAAGGGACTTTAGTGTGGCTTTCAAGAAAACACTTCACAAAATAAATCTTCCAAATTGTATGCAAAAGGTAATAGGGTTCATTGAAGAGTATTCTTTCAGAAAATGGGGACAGTGTCACCTAGCATATATTTTCCTAGCAGAAGCAATGTGTGCTGTGACTAGTCACAGGCCACTGGTGGCTTCAAACTTCATCTATATAGGTTCCTACTGCATTTAAAGACTTTCAATATTTCTAAGTGTCTCATCTTCTTGTTTTCTGTTCCACCTCCTGCTCTCTCCCTTTCTCTTATTACTCCTTTCTTTCATCCCTATGTCCCTGTTTTACTTCAGCCCATCCTCTCTGAAGTATGTGAAGGTGGCCTTACCTTTTTCAAATATACACCTCCAAGTCTTAAGAACCAGAATTTACCAGTTAGTCATATATGTATTCTGTGTCATATATCCACTTTAACATAGCCATGTGTGAAGGAGATCAAATCCACAGAAGCTTTTCTGATGCTATCTATACCCTGGAGAAAACAGGCCATTTTTAGCAGATTACATATTTTATTATGGAAATAGATATTAATTTAAAGAGCAGCAGCCTTGCAAAGCTTAGAGCTAACTTTACTTCATATACTTTGCTCAATTTTCTTTTTCTTTTTAAATTTTATTGGTTATTTTGTTTATTTAGATTTCAAATGTTATCCCCCATCTTGTTCTCACCCCCTAAAAAACCTCCCAATCCACCACCTTATCCCTGCCTCCATGAGCGTGCTCCCCCACTCATCCACCTACTTATGCCCCACCACGCTATCATTCGCCTATGCTGGGGTATCGAGCCTTCACAGGGCCCAGAGCTTCCCCTCCCATTGATGCCAGACAAGGCCATCCTTTGTACAGCTGGAGTCATGGGTCTCTCCATGTGCATTCTTTAGTTGGTGCTTAGTCCCTGGGAGCTCTGGGGTAGTCTGGATAGTTGATATTGTTGTGCCTCTCATGGGGTTGCAAACCCCTTCATCACCTTCAGTTCTTCTCCCAACTCCTCCTTTCAGGTTTCGCTGCTCAGGCTGATGTGTGGCTGCAAGCATCCACATCTGCATCCATAAGGCTCTGACAGAGCTTCTCAGGAGACATCTATAGCAGGTTCCTGTCAGCAAGAGCTTCTAGGCATCAGCAAGTGTCTGTGTTTGGTAGCTGCACATGGGATGGACCCTCAGGTGGGGCAGTCTTTGGACAGCCCTTCCCTCAGTCTCTGCTCTACTTCTTGTCCCTGTGTTTCCTTTAGACATCAGCAATTCTCGGTTGCTCTTTTTTTATGTCAACTAAAACAGGTTTAATGGTATTAACTGGCCTACAAAATCTTAGGACTAAGGATTTTCTTTTTCATCTTATGTATGTTCATAGTGTGGTAGCTGTTATATGAATATTAGATGGCCTGATAAAAAAATTACAGAAAGGAGAATGACAGACAGAAGGACAGGGTATAGAAAAAGATACCTGAGTGATTGTCTTTCTCCGCAACCTCTCCTGCACCTGATGTCACTTGAGTTTTTTATCCTAGCCATTCTGATTGGGGTGAGGTGGAATCTCAAAGTTGTTTTGATTTGCATTCCCCTGATGAGTAAGGATGTTGAACATTTCTTTAGGTGGTTCTTAGCCATTCTGTATTCATCTGTTGAGAATTCTTTGTTTAGCTCTGTACCCCATTTTTATTGAGGTTATTTGGTTCTCTGAAAACTAACTTCTTGAGTTCTTTGTATATATTGAATATTAGCCCTCTATCAGATATAGGATTGGTAAAGACCTTTTCCCAATTTGTTGGTTGCTGTTTTGTCCTATTGACAGTGTCTTTTGCCTTACAGAAGCTTTGCAACTTTATGAGGTCCCATTTGTCAATTATTGATCTTAGAGCATAAGCTATTGGTGTTCCTTCAGGAAAATTTCCCCTGTGCCTATGTGCTCGAGGCTCTTCTCCACTTTCTTTTCTATTAGTTTCAGTGTATCTGGTTTGATGTGGAGGTCCTTGATCCACTTGGACTTGAGCTTTGTACAAGGAGATAAGTTGAGCCAGCACCATTTGTTGAAAACCACTGGATGATTTTAGCTCATTTGTCAAAGAACAAGTAACCATAGGTCTGTGGGTTCATATCTGGGTCTTCAATTCTATTCCATTGATCTACTTGCCTGTCACTGTACCAATACCATGCAGTTTTTTATCACAATCACTCTGTTGTACAGCTTTAGGTCCGGGATGGTGATTCCACCAGAAGTTCTTTTATTGTTGAGAATAGTTTTTTCTATCCTGGGTTTTTTTTATTCGAGATGAATTTGCAAATTGCTCTAAGTCTGTGAGGAATTGAGTTGGAATTTTGGTGGGGATTGCATTGAATCTGTAAATTGCTTTCGGCAAGATAGCCATTTTTACTATATTAATCCTGCCAATTCACGAGCATGGGAGATCATACAACCACTCTGGAAATCAGTTTGGTGGTTCCTCCAGAAATTGGACATAGTTCTACCAGAGGACTGAGCTATACCACTCCTGGGCATATACCCAGAAGATGCTCCAACATGTAATAAGGACACATGCTCCACTATGTTTATAGCAGCCTTATTTATAATGGCCAGAAACTGGAAACAACCCAGATGCCCCTCAACAGAGGAATGGATACAGAAAATGTGGTACATCTACACATTGGAGTAATACTCAGCTATTAAAAACAATGAATTTATGTAATTCTTAGGAAAATGAATGGATCTGGAGAATATCATCCTGAGTGAGGTAACCCAATCACAAAAGAACACACATGGTATGCAATCTCTGATAAGTGAATATTAGCCCAGAATATCAGAATACATGAAGTACAATCCACAAACCACAAGAAACTCAAGAAGAAGGAAGACCAAAATATGAATACTTTATTCCTTCTTGAAAGGGGGAACAAAATACCCATTGAAGGAGTTGCAGAGACTAACTGTAGAGCAAAGACTGAAGGAAGGACAATCCAGCCTGATATAGCTGTTTCCTGAGAGGCTCTGACATTACCCGACTAATACAGAAGTAGAGGCTCACAGCCATCCATTGGACTGATTACAGGGTCCCCAATTAAGGAGCTAGAGAAAAGACCCAAGGAGCTGAAGGGTTTGCAGCCTCTTAGGACGAACAACAATACGAACTAACTAGTACCCTCAGAGCTCCCAAAAACTAAACCACCAACCAAAGAGTACACAGAGTGGGACTAATTGCTCCAGCAACATATGTATAGTAGAGGATGGCCAAATTGGTCATCAACGGGAGGAGAGGCCCTTGGTCCTGTGAAGGTTCTATGCCCCAGTGTAGGGGAATGCCAGGGCCAGTAAGCAGGAGAGGGTGAGGTGGCGAGCAGGGGAATAGGGGAGGGAACAGGAGTTCGTTCTTGTTTTTTTTTTGTTGTTGTTGTCGTTGTTTTTGTTTTTGTTTTTGTTTTTTGTTCTTTCAGGTTTTTTGGAGGGGAAACTGGGAAAGGAGATATTGTCTGACATATAAATAAAGAAAATGTCTAATAAAATAAAAAGAAATAGATGACTGAATATATAAACTGGATTAGTAAGTGATTATAAAAATTATGTATCATGCTGGGCAGTGTTAGTACATGCCTTTAATCCCAGTGCTTGGGAGGCAGAGGCAGGTGGATTTTGAGTTCCAGGCCAGCCTGGTCTACAGAGTGAGTACCAGGACAGCCAGAACAACACCGAAAAACCCTGTCTCAACAAACCAAAAAAGAAAAAAAAAAGAATTATGTATCATTTTATCACACTGGTTTTCCTAGCATAAAATTCTTTTCATAAATAATCAGCATTGTAAAAGAAGTTTTTCTGTAGTATTATATTTTTTCTCTGAATTTTTTGTACAAAGTGCTTTAATCATATTAAGAATTCCATTGACTAATCTCAGACCCACACACTCTATGCCCACTGATTCAAAGTTGTGCCCCTCTTCTTTTAAACCTGTCAAGTACAATTAGTACAGCCCATGTATTAATGACAGAATGGAATTGAACTGTTGTGTGGTCAAATCACCAATAGATACACACCCTTAAAACTATTTTTCTCAGCAGGTTTGAATTGTGAGTGTCTTCATTTCTTGCCTTTTGTTTAGTTTGATTATGTGGTGACCTTGTTTGATAGTATGTGTCTTCATTTCTTGCCTTTTGTTTAGTTTGATTATGTGGTGACCTTGTTCCTGTTGTACCACCTTCCATGAAATCATATGTGCAAACTGGCCTTCTGTGTCCAGAAAATTTAGTCATCCACTGAAATAGCCTTATACCTACTATTTGATCACCCTCTTCCTCAATGATCCTTATCACTGGGATAAGAGGATGTGATAAAGTTGCCCCAGGTCAGACAAAAGATCATATTCTGTAATATTTTTTTTCTATACTCAGAGCACTTGTGGTTTTTCTTGTTTATTTGCATCCTCTGCAGAATGAAACTTCTCTGATGAGGTTCAATAGATGTAATCAATTGTACATATGATGAAATGGCTTAGACATGTCTAATACATCCCTTTAGCAGATTACTACCATTAGATTTTCCTCCAGGACCTATGAGTTGTCTAGTCAATATTTCTTGAGAAATAAATATGCCGGGTCTGGATTTCAATTTGTAAATCAAGACTTACATCCAATAAGAAAAGAAAGTGATTGGTTACTTCCATAATACTCATGCCAGCTGACCATTACATTAGTTTTCGGGTTCATACCTGGGTAAGATTGGCAATTACCTTTCTCTTCTGGTCACACACAGTGCACATCCCAGGACATGAAAGCCAGGCAGTATGGATGAAGATTTCAGGTGAGCAATAGTTTTGATTTTTTTTTCCTTTTTCTGTGACATATGTAAGTGACTTAGGAAATACAATTACAATTCCTTTACAGATGGCTTTTCAGAGCCAGAAAATGGCTTCTTCTTTTCAAAATAACTGAAATATAATGACAAAAACAAGACAAAGAAAATAATCCACCTCCCATCCAAACAGAACTAGTCATCTTGGCAGCTTTTTCTTCATATGCCATATTGTCTTCACTATAATGGAATGTTTTCTTTTTGAGGATTAAAGTTATACCACATTTGTTTCTCTAGAACAAAGTTCTTCAGCTTCCATATCAGTTCTTCCACTACCTACAGATTATCATGAATATATAACATATATTCAACTTCACTGGCATTGCCAAATACTGAATCATTCTTTTAAATATTATAAGCTAGTCCCCAGCTAGTACTTGCTGTCTGTGGACTGATATTTCTGTTCATGAAATTACACCAGACACCAGGGAATTATTCTTAAACTCGACTTTCCCTCATCTCCTATGTAATCCATTTAACAATCCTTTTGATTCTAACTCATACATATTCTGAAATTGTTTCACGTCTATTTCTGTCACACAAATCCAAACTGCAGTGTTTTACATTATTCTTGCAATTTCAATTTATTCTTCATGCTGAAACCAAAAGAATATTTTAAGACCATAACCTAATCATGTCAATTGTTTCTCAGATTTTCAGTGGCTCAGAATAGTGCCAATTGTTTGTCAGAGACATGCCAAATGTTCCTTGATAACTCCCATCACTTGCTTCCTGATAATCAGATGGTTTCTCAGCTCTCCCTGCATATTGCTTCCTCATGCCCCAGTCTGTTCCCAATGCAGAAATACTTCTTCCTATCATTCTCTGTAGAATAATCTACTTCCTCATTTAATCTCATATTAAAATTTACTTCTTAAAAAGGTTATTTCTTCAGTGTGCTTACCAGAGGAATCGGTGTACACATATGAAGCATGTTTATGCTTATTTTTTCTCGTCAATATGATTCTCGTATAAGTAGATAGCATTAATCTTAAAATACCTCCCTTTACAAATACTATATAAGCCTGTTTAAGGAGAATACTTAAGAGAAATGGGTGTAAAGAGAGTAAGAAGACATACTTAAGAGAGATAATCACACAAGTCAATGTATTTTAAAGGTTGAAGTTGCTCCTTGTTTACACAGCAGCACAGTGAGTGCTCTACTTGGAGATGGATTTCTTGTGCCTTATAAAGACCCAGTTCATTATGGTCTAGGAACTGTGACTTATAAATGAATGGACTTACAAATTGCATTTGTATTTAGACCTATAAAATGGAAGGAAGTATGGAGACAGTTGAAGAACTTCTTCAATGTACACACACAGAAAAAAATGAATTCTGTTTAAACAGAAGAAATGCATCATCCCAAATTGTTGTATATTTTTCTGCAGAATGTAACATAAAGTTTTAGAGGGTCAAGCTGGGTAATGCAGCTGTATGTTTATCAGTACAGAGGAATGCTTCTATTAATATTTCTTAAACTATATGTTTGTGATTTACATATTTTAAACAAGAATGACAAGAAAAGATCAAATATAATTATCAATAAATTGTTAATAATAATAATAATAATAATAATAATAATAATAATAATATAATTTACTTAGGTACTTGGCCTTAAAATATTTACATGCCATGGGTGTGGTCGCACAGAAATGTAATTGTCACCTTCACAACTCTGAGGCAGCAGGATGTCTAAGGATAGCAGGGATACATAGTGAGGCACTGAATGAAAAAAGACTGACTACTTCACTCTTTCATTCAGTAACTTGTCAAAGCAGTGTTATTATAGTCAGTTTCCTCTTTTTTCAAGGGTGTAAAGAAATCTAGACATACTGAAGAAAATTTTCATGTCCAATATAAAAGAAATATAGATTTGATATTTATATCCACACCATATCTAACATTAGAACGAGGTTATTAACAATATTCTACTGTTGCATGATTAGAGATAGGAAGTAGGAACTTTTTAATAACAAAAAGCAAAATACTCATGCCCTTCACCAGTCACTACACCCTTGAGCAGATAAAGTTTAACCTTATTTTGTAAAACCTTCCTTTCTAATTGTGAGAAAATTGAAATTATAAAATGATCAAAACAAAAAATAAACAATCAAAGTTGAATTCTCCTACCAGTGTTTGTTCCTGTGTTGAAAAAAATAAATAAATGTGTGACCAAAAGAGCTTATAGAAGGGATTATTGTAACTCATTGTTCCAGAGAACAGTCCACCTTGATCAGCAAGTCTCAGAACCAGGTGCTTCTCACAGCTTTGGACACTGCATCTTCTGTTAGGAACCTTCCAATGTTGTCTCCTTTTTCTCATTTGCAATCATTTTAGGTTCCCAGCCTATGGAATAGTCCTGATAATCTCTTTTATTGATCTTCCTACATCAGTTATCCTAATGTAGATAGTTCCGAACAAGCAAGGCCAGAAGCTGATGACCTAATTGAATCCAAATGCTCCCCAGTTGGCAATCTATATTAACCATCACACCAACCTACAGTACTTTCGTCATTTCCTTTCTGTTTGGGGATTGAATTCTTGCTACTTTAATTTACTTTGGTACAACCATCAAGTCCAAAACATTAGAAAGATGTTGAATTTAGAGAATTGACTGTGCTTTCAAATAACCATTTCAACTAGTAGAATTTTGAAATGGAAACACGTTAGCCACATTTAAATACCATAAAATCTTTTAATATACATAAATGTCCAATTTTCACAATGGATAAATCAATTACATTTCCAGTGATGAGGGTTAGACTTTGATATTTTGAAAGCTACTATAGGGACCCATTTAGAGACTTAGTTGAGAACACCTGGCACCTGCTACTGTAAGTTTAAGCTATATTTAAGACTTATTATAATAGACTTGAAAGCTGCATGACAAAGTTCTCAGCACAAAATATTATTTATGTAGAGGTTAATGATTATTAATAGTACTAATCTAGCAATTTGTCCTGGGTATTTCCAGTAGTATACAATGTAGCAATAGATTATTCTACTCCAGATCATTCTACTTTTATAAACAATACAATTCTTTTAGGATATTTTTTTGTTGTTATTGTTCTGACAAAAACATTAAAATTATTCTACCTTTGATATGTTATTTTGTTAATACAAAATTTTGAGATATTTTGCACAAGAATTGGACTTCCATTTGCTGCGTCTTCTTCCTCATTCCTCACACTTTGCTGCGTATTTGGGTCATGTTCTGATTCACCCATTTAACTTATTCATTTCTTCAAACTATTATGTTTAACAATATGTTTGGATGAATAAACTGAGAGCAGTGACTTGAGTAATTTTTCCCAGATATGTATGCAGGGTCTATGCTTGAGCCCTGGAGTCAGCATTCTGGAGTTCATATTCTTGACTGGCACACTAAATAAAATAACTAGTCTGAAATAAATGCTGTTAATAAAATTAACAGTTACTACAGCATACCATATTAATTTAGTTAATTTTATAGTGATTTCAAATTATTTCAAAATTTCTTTAACAGCTTCTGCTAAAATTGAAATAATAATGCTATTGACAATGCAATTCTGACACAAAATAACAAATGAGTAGAGTCATTGTTTAACTGCTCTGAATAATTAAATTCAAGCATTATATTTGAAAAGTACAAACTGTGCTTGGATTTAACATATGCTTGTGTTTCAAGATTCTATTTTTTTGAACTATACTTTAAAGATTATAATTTTCCTTCATTCTATAAACTTTGGGCTGTCAAAATTAAAACTGAAAAATAAATGCTTGTGTTTTAGGTGTCTTATTAGAAGGGTGGAAAGTATTATTCATTCACTCATTATTTAAATTTTATTTATTTATTTATTTATTTATTTATTTATTTATTTATTTTCTGATCAAGGTCCAAAAACTTTACTCCAGGTATGGCAATATAAGCACAAGCAGGAGAAAGCTTCAATGGAGGAGGAAGATGAGCCCAGGGCAAGGGAGACCAGGTGGTAATCTTCAGTTCCTGGAACCAAGGGTCACAGTGTTCTCCACACCCACAAATATTCTGACTGTTAGACTACACATGTTCTTTCAGGGCTGTATGTGTGAGCTAGAAATTTTCCACCAGGCCATGGTTAAGGCCATGGCTTCTGGCATCTCCTCCCTTTTTATTATTTTTAATTGAGTCTTTTAGGAACCGAGGTGACTATATAGTTGCCTCATCCTTGGATGAATGGGCATTAACTCTTGGTATCATTTGGGGGAGGGGAGGCAGAGCCTTAGAAAATCCATAGGATAAGGTTAAAGAACAGATACCAACCTCCTTGCAAACCAGGTTTGTCTCAGAGAGAATTCTGGCAATTCAGAGATGGCCCATGTGGGACCTTCCCCTGGGGTGCTTAGCATCGCAGCCCACGCTGGTGTCCATATTGGATTCATTTTATACAGAACCAGCATGCACAAGTCTGAATTCTATGCAGCTCCTAATGGAGCATTGGTGAACCTGGCATTGATAATTCTCACTCTTTTTTTTTTGTTTGTTTTTGTTTTTTGTTTTTCGAGACAGGGTTTCTCTGTATAGCCCTGGCTGTCCTGGAACTCACACTGTAGACCAGGCTGGCCTCAAACTCAGAAATCCACCTGCCTCTGCCTCCCAAGGGCTGGGATTAAAGGCGTGCACCACCACTGCCCGGCTTCTCACTCATTTTGTTTAAACACTAGAATAATGAACACTCCTGGAGTATTTTTCTTAACACAGCCTGTTTAAGCAACCAATGTATGCACATCTGGAGCTATAAAGGATCACTATGTGATTCCAATAATTTTCCACCCAGGGGTGTTTCTGATTGCTGTGTCACAATTGGGAGAGGTTCAAACTCATCCAAAACTAAGGTATACTTATGATCATGGAAACCAACAAGGACTGGTTGGGAACAAGTCTCCAGCCATTTCTTGTGTATTTCTCACTAGGACTGTCACCAAGGGGACACTGGTTATACTTTTCATTTTTTTTTTAAGTAGTGTAAAATCATAGCTAGCCTCTTCTATTCCATTTGCACCATTTAACATATAATTATTGGTAGGTGTATTTCTGAAGTATGTTCCGTAAAGACAACTGAAGCAGGATCGGTGAATGATCACCCTCATCTTTAACTTCAGTGGCTTAAGAGACTTGCTGAGAGCAATCCTTTATTTGAATTCTAATATATACTTTTAAAGGCAAAGGCTTGGTAAGGTAAGAGCAGTTTCACATATCTTCTGTTCACTGTTATCAATCTGAGAACTCAGAAGCATGCCATAGATGAAAGCTCTGACTCCACATGTGTTAAACATTTCCCATGCTTTCTGTGGAATGACTTGAGTCCTCTGCAATGGAAATCTCATTCCAACTACCAGCTCCTTTTCATGTAGATACCAGTGGTAATAGTTCACAGTGAAGGGTGTGGTGAAAAACTTAAAAGAAAAATTAAAAAGTCATGTGATAGAATGAATGTAATGAATGAAAGTGAGTGAATAGAAAGTCACTCAAACTGTGAATTTTGAGTTTTAATACCATATGAAAATATCCCAGTCTTTCAAGTAAATGATTACTAGGGTCTAGTTTTATTTTCTCTGTACTAGCAAGAGTTGAGTACTAGATTTCTTGTGTTTTTAAGATTTTTGTGATGTTTGGCATTGTAAGATCATAATTATTATCACTGAAGCATGGTACACCACAGCAGGGTCCTTAGTATCGCTTATCTGGTGCTGAGAATTGGATCCCCAATAAATCATAATAGTATTTATATACTTAAGCAAAATTCTTAAAGTTAAGCTAATTAGATATAAATTATCTAAAAACTATATAAAAATAATATTTATATATTTAAATATTTAGATATTATATATCTAAATTTATATTTATATAAATATAAAATATAATTATTCACAGTTTAGTATAAATACTGATAAAATATGATAATATCTTCTAAAAAATTATATTTTTTGTCATTTAATTGCATTTTTATTAGATAATTCTCTTTATTTACATGTCATATGTTATCTCCATTCCCAGTTTCCCCTCCAAAAAAATAAAATAAAATAAACATAAGAAAAAACAACAAAAATGAAAACAAAACAAAACAAAATCTCCTGTTCCTTCCCCTCTCCCCCTGCTCACCAAGCCACCCTCTCCCACTTTCTGGCCCTGGCATTCCCCTATACTGGGGCATAGAACCTTCATGGAGCCAAGGGGCTCTCCTCCCATTGATGACCGACTTGGTCATCCCCTGCTACACATGCTGCTGGAGTCATTAGTTCCACCATGTGTACTCTTTGGTTGGTGGTTTAGTCCCTGGGAGCTCTGAGGGTACTGCTTAGTTCATATTTTTGTTCGTCCTAAGGAATTGCAAACCCTTCAGCTCCTTGGTTCCTTCCTCTAGCTTCTTCCTTGGGGACCCTTTACTCAGTCCAGTGGATGGCTGTGAGCCTCTACTTCTGTATTTGTCAAGCACAGTCAGAGCCTCTCAAGAGACAGCTATATTAGGCTTCTGTCAGTAAGCACTTGCTGGCATCCACAATACTAATACTAATACTAATACTAATACTAATACTAATACTAATACTAATACTAATCCACTAATACTTCTGTATTAGTCGGGTACTGTCAGATCCTCTCTGGATATAGCTATATCAGGCTCCTGTCAGGCAGCACTTGTATCTGTATCCATTCCCCTGTTGAGGGACATCTGGATTGTTTCAAGTTTCTGGCTATTATAAATAAGGCTCCTATGAACATAGTGGAGCATGTGTCCTTATTACATGTTGGAACATCTTCTGGGTATATGCCCAGGAGTGGTATAGCTGGATCATCTGGAAGTACTATGTCCAATTTCCGGAGGAACCACCAAACTGATTTACAGAGTGGTTGTACCAGCTTTCAGTCCCACCAGCAATGAAGGAATGTTCCTCTTTCTCTACAACCTCAGCAGCATCTGCTGTCGCCTGAGATTTTTTTCTTAGCCATTCTGACTGATGTGAGGTGGAATCTCAGGGTTGTTTTAATTTGCATTTCCCTGATGACTAAGGATGTTGTACATCTCTTTAGGTGCTTCTCAGCCATTCGGTATTTGTCAGTTGAGAATTCTTTGTTTAGCTCTGTACCCCAT
>NW_022196905.1:179146467-179181402 GCF_008632895.1 Mastomys coucha | reverse complement strand
AAAAAAAAAAAAAAAAAAAAAAAAAAAAAAAAAAAAATTGGTGATGATATGATAGTATACTTAAGTGACCCTAAACATTCCACAAGAGAGCTCCTAAACCTGATAAACAACTTCAGCAAAGTAGCTGGATATAAAATTAACTCAAGCAAATCAGTGGCCTTCCTCTACACAAAGGATAAACATGCTGAGAAAGAAATTGGGGAAACAACACCTTTCACCATAGTCACAAATAATATAAAATACCTTGATGTGACTCTAACTAAGCAAGTAAAAGATCTGTTTGACAAGAACTTCAGGTCTCTGAAGTAAAAAATTGAAGAAGATCTCAGATGGAAAGATCTCTCATGCTCATGGATTGGCAGGATTAATATAGTAAAAATGGCCATCTTGCTGAAAGCAATCTACAGATTCAATGCAATCCCCACCAAAATTCCAACTCAATTCTTCACAGACTTAGAAAGAGCAATTTGCAAATTTTGTTATTCATCTGGAATAACAAAAAACCCACGATAGCAAAAATTATTCTCAACAATAAAGGAACCTCTGGTGGAATCACCATCCCGGACCTTAAGGTGTACTACAGAGCAATTGTGATAAAAACTACATAGTATTGGTACAGTGACAGGCAGGTAGATCAATGGAATAGAATTGAAGAGCCAGAAATGAACCCACACACCTATGGTCACTTGATCTTTGACAAAGGAGCTAAAACCATCCAGTGGAAAAAAGACCGCATTTTCAACAAATGGTCCTGGCTCAACTGGAGGTTAGCCTGTAGAACAATGTAAATAGATCCATTTCTATCTTCTTGTACAAAGCTCAAGTCCAAGTGGATCAAGGACCTTCACATCAAACCAGATACACTGAAACTAATAGAAAAGAAAGTGGGGAAGAACCTCAAGCACCTGGGCACAGGGGAAAATTTTCTGAACAGAACACCAATAGCTTATACTCTAAGATCAATAATTGACAAATGGGACCTCATAAGATTATATTGTTTTCTATTGTAAAAATTTGCCCCATGTCAAATGTTGTGAAACCTCATGCAATCTTTCATTTCTGTACTGGTTGTGGTTAGCATAATGGCAGAGCTTCCACGATACAAATGTAGCTGACATGGAGACTGTTTTCTTTCTGCATGATGCAGGCAGAAGCCGTGATGGTTAAAATGTCAGCTTGATGGGGTCTAGGATGATCTAGGATACAAAGCTTTGGACATGGCTGTGACGGAGTATCTAGATATTGTGAAGTGACAGTGGAAGGGCTCCCATGAATGTGTGTGGCACCATTCTATCCAGTGAAATCCTGAAACATACAGAACAGAGAGAGTAGGTGGAACTGTAGCATGCACTGCACTCCACTTCTGACTGTATGCAATATGACAAGAACCCCATCCCCTTCTCCTGGTACCCTAATTTTTTCACTGCCATGATGGATTGTACAATCTTATGTTCGGGCCAAATTACATCTTACCTCTTATTAAGGTTTATTTATTTTTTTAATATATTTATGCTTCAGGCTTTTAAAAGTTTCAAATACTTCTCCATATTTAAAATTTCTCCATCTTTGATGCCAGGTCTCTTTTTGATCTAAGTTCTCCAATCAATTTTTTTCCTCTGATCCTTAACCTATTTTTTCCAGTTTTAAGGGCCTACACAAACAGATCAGACCAACTTGGATCCTCCAGGAAAATATCATAAATATCCCTAACCATTTTTTGAAGTTCTTTTGAAATGAGACAACATATTCACAAAGTTCACATGGGAATTCCTGTCATTAAACTGACTACTGCATGGTGAATAAGGGACAATAACTCCATTGTAATCAGAAACTGGACTAGGAGTTTTCCTTGTGATATCAAAACCTCATTGTATGATTATCATCTAATTACGTCATGGCTTTAAGTTTACAAAATGCTAAATTTGTAAGGAAAAAGTCCATTTACTTCAAGATTTTCTTTTTTTATTGGATATTTTATTTTTTTTACATGTCAAATGTTATCACCTTCCCAGTTCCCCCAAGAAGCCCCCTATCCCATGTTCCCTCCCCTGCTTCAATGAGGGTGTTCCTCCGCCCACCCACCTCCCTGCCCTTGCATTCTCCTACACTGGGGCATCTACACTGGTACAAGCACCTCTACTCCCATTGATGCCCAACAACACCATCCTCTGCTACATATGCGGCTGGAAACCTGGATCATTTCTCTTGTATGCCTTGGTTGTTGGTTTAGTCCCTGGAGCTCTGGGGAATCTGGTAAGGAACTAGAATATATTATTCACAGGACATGTGAGGAGTCCACAAATTTTAATTCCATAATATTTAATATGGATTTCCAAATATGTTATTAAACAACTGAAACATTTTAATCCTGACATTTTCCTAAGTTCTGATATAAATCTATGTGGAACCAACATACACACACACACACACACACACACACACACACACACACACGCGCATACTCTCCTTGTTTGACAAGCATGTTTTATAGAAGTAAGCTAAGAGAATAAAATTTTTTCAGTGCCAGAAAATTAAGCTTCTTTTATTTACATATTTTCATCATGCAAATGTATAAGAGAATTGTCAAGGGAGAAATGTTTCATATTCTGCACTATCCCCAAACCTAGCAGCTGTCTACAGATAGCATAGCACATCAGCTGAACATTAAAATCCTATCAAAAAAATACCATCATATTAGAGAAATTTCAGTAAAACAATGGTACAATCTTGATCAAGGACATAGAAATTTTTAGGAATCACAAAACACTAAGAAATAAAAATTGCAATAAATTCTGACTGAAAGAACATTTATTTGAAATAAATAAATGAAAAAGGACTATATTAGTGCTGAGCAACCACATGTATCTTGAAAACATTCACGTATTTCTCAGTTAGTGCACACTGCATGTTTAAGTATTTTGATGACCTTATTCTCATTGCCTTTCAGATGAGAATTCTGAAGACAAATTAAACCTCCAGATCCAACTATTATTCTTCACCTTTCCCCATTTGTGTAGTTTTGCATATGGAGCATAGTCAATAGAGAAAGCTTATATAAAACAAGTGCCACAGACTCTCTGTGCTATCTCAGCATTTTCTAATTACCAGATTTTTCTCCTTTTAGCATAATGACTAAGAGGGTATTATTTAACAATTTTTAAATGTCAGATGGAGATGATGTGCTTATCCTGGGATGTTTGTCTATCGTGTTCCCTAAATAAAGCTGAGTTTGGAGAAAGGAAGCTGAGGGCGTGGAAGTCAAAAATAGTTCCTTGCTACATATACTGCACATTGACATTATGGTGATATACAGAAATGTTGCCATTTTTTCCTTTTGAATCAGAGGTGACAATGAATGAAGTGGTTTAAATTGAAGCTGAAGAATGTACAATAGATTTCAAAATTATTATACTGATTATAAGCATTCTAAGGAAAATTAGTGGGGTGGAGGGAATGGGAAAATAAAAAAGGGCATTGTAATTTGAGCACAGCTTGAAAGTAGGTAAATGTGCTAAATAATATTTTGAATACATTACATGATTATCTAAAATGAACCAACTTTTCAAGTGAAAGGTCTTGTAGCAATGTGCTCTTTTTTTATTACGTATTAATGAGAAAAGGAGTGTCTGTCATTAAGTGTATATAGTTTGCCACCAGTACAGTACTTGTTATTTTTGTTTTTAAATATAATTAATTATTAAGCTGATTAGCATTCCATTATTCTACAGACTTTTAAAAATCCATTCTTAAACAAACCCAGATTACTTTCTAAATTGAAAAAAATACTTTTGTGAGTTGCTTTTGAAAGGTTATTTAAAAATGCATTTTTTAATGAAAATGTTTGACAGCATTTCATTGTTATTTTATTTTTCTAACCATTATTGCTATATATAGAAGTCTATTTCTTTACCTCAGTAAAACAAAATTTGTACTTGCCATAAATGTTAGATAATTACCAAAGCTCTTCAGGTTTATGACATGATTGTATGTTTATGTATATGTACAAATTTATTTATATATTTTTCTTAGTTTTGATTGAATCATATTTACACTAGTTTTCCAACCAAATATGTATCCACAATTATGCAAAGAAATTGAAAATACAAGTGAAAACTGTATTTATATATTTATGTAGTTTGTATTTAAATTAGCATATGCAAATAGGCTGAGGAATTATATGTGCAGAAAGCTTAAATAGGCACAGTATTTGTAGAAGATATTTTAAATGAAATAATCATACAAATCTAAACTCAATATCCTATGAGTAGATATTTACTGAAAAGATAAGATGAAATTATAATTAAAATTGTATGTGAGTAAAAGCATCTATTTGAACTTTTATCTGTATGCCAAGGACCCCAGCACTGAATCTCTACTCCAGACTTCTTTGAATTCCAGATAGGTTCATTCCGTTGCCTATTTAGCACCAAGACATGTATATCAGATGGAAGTAGCTAGAGATTGGTCATGGTTTTTGTAGCCTGCTCATCTAGTGATCTGTCCATCTCATAAATAGGGCATACTTTCTTCAAGGTGCTACTTGACATCATACTAGAACTCACTCTTTCATTTCATTTCATTATATTCATTCATTCACTCATATATGGTTAAGCATGTCATATTGCACATATGAGGTGAGAAGACAACTTGTGGGTATTTGCTTCTCTTCATTTGGGTTCTGGGGACATGAATTCATTTTACCAGGCTTGGGCAATCAGATACCTGCTGATCCGTCTCACCAGGTCCTTCATTATGTACTTCTAGCACACATTTAATCTAGCAGTAAGTTCAGAATTTACTGTGTGTCTCCTCAGCCACTGGAGTACACTGGTTGTACTTATTACTCACTAATTTTCTTCTAGTGTACCTTGCCAATTACATCTATCTCACGATTTATTTAACTCTGCAGACTATTTTACCACAGAAGCTACAAACCCCATAGGAAGAACAAGGGAATCAGCTAATCCAGACTCTTCAGAGCTCTCAAAGACTAAGCCACCAACAAAAGAGAATACAGGGCTTGGTCCATGGCCTCCAGCACATATGGAGCAGAGGAGGGCCTTGTCTGGCCTCAGTGGGAGAGGATGCACTTATTCCTGTAAAAACTTGATGACCCAGGAATGAGGGTGCTTGTGGGCATGAGGTGGGGTTGGGTGGGTATACTGGGGAGTACCCTCTCAGAAGCAAAGGGGAGGGTGAATGGGGTGAAGAATTCAGGGATGGGAATTGGGAAAAGGGACAACATTTGGAATATAAATAAATAAAATAATTTACTTAATAAAAGATTACAAACAATGTACCCTTTCTTGTTATTGAGGAAGATAGATTAAATAACAATATGCTTAAGTCCTAATACATACTGATTTTAGTGACATGGATAAATATTTTCCCTTTAGTTATTAATATTTTTATTTATGCATATATAAAAATTAAGCTATCAAAATACAAAGCAATTTTAAAAATTAGCCGGAAAGAAAATCATTTTCTGGCATGTTTTGTAAATTATAACACACATACACACACACACACACACACACACACACACACATCGTAGCTTTTTGTCTATACCTCTTTGAGTTCACAGCTAGTCATAGGCATGCACCAGCCCAGGAGCTATCTCAGATCCGCAGATGAAATACATACACACATTAGCCTATTTTTAATATGATTTAGCTCAGTGGTTGGGCATTTCTAAGCCTCCTATACCTGGTGTGCCCTTCCCTCCGGTACTCCTGACTAAATACTTTCCAAATCTACCTTTAACTCTGCTGCTCCGTTACCTTCTGGGAAACTCATTGGTCTTGTGCCCAAGATGCTTTGGGGCTACACTGCTGTGGACTGCTTTCCCTTTCTGCATTCATTTTGGAAGATCTCCCCTGCAGTTCTAATCTGTTAGGGTAGAGAGACAGAAAGAACAGTCTCCTCTTTCTCTTTCCTAGCCTGTGGGGAAATTGGAACTCCTGCCTCTTTCTTTCTTGTCAGACATTGGTCACTGGCATCTTTATTAATAGATCAAAAACCAATTGGTGGCCAGGCCCTTTAGCATCAGCAACACATTCCCAATCAAAGAACCAGAACAATGACCCCTGACACACACAGACACACACACACACACACACACACACACAGAGACACAGACACAAACAGACAAACACACACACACACACAGAGACAGACAGACACACACACAGACAGACACATACACAAACAGACACACACAGACACATACACACACACACACACACACACAGACACAAACAAACACACACACAGACAGACAGACACACACACAGATAGACACACACACATATACACACAGACACACACACACAGACACACACACACAAAAACAGATACACACACAGACACACACACACACACACACACACACATTAGATTTCATTAAATTTGTTGTAGTTTTCTTTTTCCCTTTCTTCTACATGTCCCTTCTCCTTTTGGACCTCCTACTTATTTTCGGTCACATACATCCTTTTACTCTTCTCCACACTGCAACTCCTCCTAGTGTTCTCTATTGATCTTTTTAGTTTCATAGCCTATTCCTCCTTACCACACTATATACATATATAAACATTGAAATCGAAGATCTGTAATACATGGTATATATGCATTAAATTTTCAGTTAATAATTAAAACTTGGTTCCCGCCCCTCTGAATTTAATTGGAATGTGTGTGGTATGGGGGTATTCAAAGATCAAAGCAAAGAACTTTGAAGTTATATGTAAACATAGTGTCATCACTTATGCGTATTAGATATGTAGATGATGTACTTCTGGAACTGCCACTAGCTGCTCATTAATTCATTTATTCTATAAATCAAGCACTATGCTGCTGCCAAAGATATGGATTTAAATGACATTCATCCACTTTATCCATGGAAATTACTGAAGGATTTATAACAAAGAAATGCACAGACATATTAGGTAGAGAGTGGTGTGTGTAACAAAGGGGAAACGTTATCCATGTTAGAAACACTTAATCCATTTGAGATGTAAACCTTAGCAATGGATATGGGTATGGATTTCTACAGAAGGTGACTTTTCAATGCAGTAAATAGAAATTTACTGAGGAGTTAGAGAGGTCAAGACTAAGGATAGGGAAATCTTGTAGACAAGCAAAGTTCATTTAGAAGTCACATCTGAGAGAAAGGCCATCTGAAAATAGATTTGTAGTGAGCTAAAAACTGCAGAGCAAGGAAACTGAGAAGAAAGACGTAGTGGGGAAGAATAAAGCTTCCAAGTTTCTCATTTACTATTAGGTAAATTGTGAGGATCATTTGTAACATAATATAAATGGTTTATTTTGAATTAAACTAAATATAATATAGACAAAATCACCAGAGAAAGCTGATACCCACTATATTGGTTTTACAATTCGCCCACTCCCCCCAAAAAAATCACACAAGATTGAAAACATTAATTTCCAGCTTATTATTGAAATAGTTAACTCGTCTTATAGTAATTGTGAAATAATTATTTGTAAGTTTATTAGGAACCATTACATCTAAACTTGATACCCTAGTAAGCTTCACAATTACACTCAAACCACGTGTGAAGAACATGGCTAGCTAATAAAGCATTGTGGCACTGAGGGAAAAATGCACATTGCCTGCACACAGTATGGTGCATACTAAACAAGACATTTATATTTAGAATTAATCAGACTCTTAGCAAAACACACTGATTGTTTATTCAACCTGATGCTGCAAATTATCTCTTTCCATCTTCTTTGAAATCAGTCTCTCTAATGATCAAGAGTAATTAGGTTTTGCTGAACTTCCCATATGAAATTTAAGGATGATAAAACAAAGGGTTGGCTTCATTTTAATTCAGTTTGTAATTATTTAGTTGATACTGTAAATATATGGTGGGTAAGAAGAGAATGTTTTACTTCAAGTTACTGTCAGTAGTTTCTTTCTGCAAATATAAAAGAAAGCCTATAATTCTATCAGTTTTTGAGAAATCGTTTCCATATGTATCCCAGATTGGCATTGGACTCATTGTCCTCATACATCACACTCTTGATGGGATTACAAGTCTATACAATCTTTTTACTAGCATAATTCTACTTTCAAGGCCTATGTTACTTTAAGTTATACAATAAATAAAAAGAATTGAAGGCCACTGCTGAAAAAATACAACCCATGTCCTGGATGATACAGAAGTAGCTATGAAGATTGTGTCTGAGTTTCAGTTTAAGGAGGAGGTGCAACCTTGTTGAGTTGAAGTAGAAGGCGATCTACTGGGGTGTGTCATTATATAACAGGAACAAACCTTGACAGAAAACTGAAACACTCTTTAACAGTGAATGTCATAGAGATTCAGTAATCATTGAATGTGATTGATATATAAATAGATGTAGTTATTGAGTCTTGCTTTCTTTATTGTCTTTGGCTCCTGAAATCTAATGACATTAGATTCTACTATTTAAGATTTATTCATTTTGTTTTTTTGTATGTCTGTCTGACTGTCTGGAATGCATTGATGGATGTTCACAAAGCTATAAAGGAGTATTTAATCAGCTGGTGCTGACGTTGTAGTAGTTGTAGTCCATCCTATCATGATGATGGATTTGAACTTAGGTCTTCCAGAAAAGCAACAAGTGCCAACAAATGTTCCATCCCTGTATCTCCTAAGTTTCAGCCAAACTTACTGCTGTTAATATTGTTGTGTTGTTGTTGCTCAGTGTTGAATTAAAGATAGAATAGGAATTAGACGAGAATACTACACTGAGGAATTTATACACAGTCCTTAACTTTGGATTGTAAAGAACACTGCTGAGAATAAAAATCAAACAAGATTTTCTCATTTTTTGGTATATGTCAACCATTAGGGATGTAGGTTCATAGACTTCCCTTGTTCAAAAATGTAGTTTGAATGAAACATACAAAATGATGTTGAGTTAGGTGATCTCAGAAATGGAAAACAATACATCACTACACAAGGACAATTAAGTATATAACTTTTTTTTAAAGTGAGAACACTGTCACATATAGACCAGAAGAGGGCGTTGGATCCCATTACCAATGGTTGTGAGTCACTATGTCTATGCTGGGAATTGAACTCAGCACCTCTGGAAGAGCATTCAGTACTCTTAACCACTGAGCCATCTCAACCATTGGACTGAGCATGGAGACCCCAATGGAGGAATTATGGGAAGGACTTAAGCTGATGAAGGAGTTTGCAATGCTACAGAAAGAACCAACCAGACCCCCTACAGAGCTCCCAGGGACTAAACCACTAACCAAAAAGTACACACGGAGGAACCCATGGCTTCACCTGTATATGTAGCAGAGGATAGCTTTGTTGGGCATCAATGAGAGATGAGATCCTTAGGAATGCCAGGGCAGTAAGGCTGCAGTGGGTGGGTGGATGGGGCAGCACCCTTATAGAATCAAGGGGGAGGGAGGATGGTATGGAGGTTTTCAGAAAGGAAACAGGGAAGGGGGATAATATTTGAAATGTAAATAAATAAAATAACCAATTTTTTAAAAAAGTACAAAACTGGTTAAGTCCAGGCTGTAACATTAAAAAAATGTATATAACTTTTTGTAAATTCATTTAGTAATGATTAGTATCTTTTGTGCAAAATATAATTCATAGTCTGTTAAAATTATATATAATTACATAGATGTGAAATGAAATAGACTAATAATTAGAAATGTTTAAAAAATTAAAAGTCAATAATTAAGGGTTGGCATGATGGTTCAGTGTATAAGAGTGATTACTATTGAGCCTGATGTTCTGAGTTGGATCCTGGGGACCCACATGTCAGATAGGAAAAACAGCCTCCCCAAATTGTTCTCTAACCTCCATATGTGTGCCTACATCTATACACACACACACACACACACACACACACACACACACACACAAATAGCTGTAATATTAATATTAAAGACAGACAGGAATTATTTTGCAGGTGGTCCATGCACACAGATTCTTGTTTTACCTTATCTATGTAGTAGGACATAATTCATGAATATGAATCTGTAAATTCATTTATCCAAGTCTAAATAATGCTCCATACACTCAAGATGTAGACTATTTCAAATGATATGATCATGGTTAAGATGAGTAGAAAGGGATCTGAATCTGGATTTACAATACAGGATAGACTTGTTCAAGCATTAGAAAGAACTGTGTTGCTATCAGGATCAAAACTGGTACAATTATTCTGACAGGGCTTAGTGTAGTACATGTGAGTAGAAGATCTGTGCATTGGCCATGGGGGCAACTGGTTAATTGGGTGTCATAAAAATCAACAATGTGCAAAATGAATTTATCCACTTTTAAAAATAGTACTTTCATAGGATAATAATAATGGATGTGCCAAACTTGTAAAAATATGAACGGAAAATAATTGTATATTAACCAGACATGCAATTATCAATAAAGATAAATCTGGCAGGGATACCATGTAAGATGACAGACCATAATCAAAATGTATGCCATGATGCATTCTATATATTTAAATACATAAAAAAAATTGAGCATGTGGTGATTACAGTTATTCTATTCAAATGTGCTCTAAGGAAAGGCATTTGCAACACCTTCAGGTAAGGTGAACAGATTAATTACAAAATGTCAGGTGTCAGATGCTGTCTTTACAACAAACAGCCACTTTGCTCTAGACCTCTAGTTTAGTGATAGACATTGCCTATTATTTAGATTCCCAGCCACTAGGCCAGAGTAGAAAGTCTCAAATGGGCCATTTATAGATCTGGAACTCCTGTTGTGGTTGTTTGAAGTTGGCAAGATCTATTTAGATCACAGCTGGATTTCTCTCTGCCCACATCTGCTTTCTTCCCATCCCTTCCTTGCATGGGCCATATCTAATATATATTCTGCCAAATCAGTTCTTCCTCAGAGTCTATTGTCTTGAGAACCTAACCAGTGACAAGGGACATTAGAGGAAAGATTATGACTGTGAATCAAAGTGCATAGGAGAAAAGTAAAGAGTAGTTAATCTACATGTAAACAAAAGAAGCTGTAGGCAACAATTAACAGGGATATGGTACAATTAATAATTATTTTAAATCAAAGATCCTGCTGCAATTTTAATGTTTGATGGCCCTGAAAGACATGGTCCTTAAAGCTTGGTCCTCCAATCAAGTCTATTATCCTGTGGTGTGGGTCTTCAGAAAGTATAGTCGTATTAGAGGAACTTAGGTCATTTGGAGCATGCCCATGAAGGCCTACTGTTCCTTAGTCAACTTTCAGATGACCAATGTGCCTAGCCACATGCATGTGCTATGATATAGTATCTTTTCAGAAGCTCTAAACTGTGAACTAGCACCTCCTAAGAGTACAAGTGAGAAAAAGTCTTCTTTCCAAGTTCATCACTAAGGTTTTATGACAAATCCGACTCACTCAGACCTATAGTGGAAAGTTTATATCATTGGAGTTAGTATCAACTGATAAGTATGAAATCTTTATGAACAGTTCATGTGTTTTCATGACTAAAATTAAATACATTGTTAATACCATTATATTTTATAAAAGGAGGTTCTTAGAATTAATATATAGGAGGGAATGCCCAGCTTCTTCATAATAATGTATTCTTCCCCAATGACTGGTTTGTAATCTATCATTGTTAAGCATAAATGTAATAATTTATGAGGGACAACTAAAGATTGGTGGCAGATGTCAGTGTAAAATATGAAAAAGAAGCTAGAGAGATAGCCAAGATATTAGGGGTGTTTTCTACCCTTCCAGAGGACCAGAATTATCTCCCAGTATCCTCTTCAAGCAACTTACAATGGCCTGTATGTAGATTCAGTTCCAAGAGATATAACATCTTCCCCTGGACTCTTTAAGATAACAAATAATTTGTCTAGTTATGTATACTAAAAATAAAGACTTCCGTTACCACCTCTATGAAGAGTTTTAAAAGTTGAAACTTCTTTTAGCTATTAACACTTGAACTTCTCAGTTACAAAAATAAGCAACACAAAACATAGTCAGGTGTATTTATGAAAATCTGGAGTTTACAGTGTGGAGTTTGAGCTTGCTTACTCTTTGCCCTCTTGCTGAAGCAGATAACTCAGTCCTCTTTCTATTCTATTGCTGTTTTCTGTAAATTGAATTATTGGTGGGACGTAGCTTTGGCAATCTTTAGTTTGTGTGTGTTTTCAATAACAAGTCATGTAGAAATCATTCAGTTCAATGATTTTATTTGCTCCATTCTCCTGTTGCTCTTGACAGATCTCTTGGAACAAAATATTATTTTATATGTTTTTAAATTACATTACATTTTCCTTGTGTTTAAGTATATTATCTATGTGCTGATTGGTTTTCATTAAATTGAGCTATACCTAGACTTATCTGAAGATTGACTGAGGAAATGCCTCCATCAGCTTTTGAGTGCATAAATCTATAGTTTTTTTACTTTTTTTTTCTTTTTCTTTTTTTTTTTTTTTGGAGGGGGTGACATTGCAACCCTGGGCAGGTGATCCTTAGCAGTATAAGGCAGCTTGAGATGTAACCTGTAAGCAGCTCCCTCCTCGTTGGTGGACTGTTGCTAGAAATGCCAGATAAAAGTCCTTTTCCTCGAAATTTCATTTGGTCATGGAATCTTACTAAGTAATAGAAATCATGAAAAGACAGTTTAGGAAATCATTGTCCAGCCTAAGTTTGAAGAACTATTCTAGTTTTTGTTTGTTTGTTTGTTTCTAGGTTTAAAATCTTTACTTAAATCATAGATAAATCCTGAGGTTTTTTTTTCTTTGTCTCTCTGCCTGCATTTATCTGTCTCTCTATTTCTGTCTGTCTCTATCAGTACATGTGGGTGTGTCTCATGTTTATATGTCTCTGTGTATCTAGTGTCTGTGTGTGTGTGTGTGTGTGTGTCTCTCTCTGTCTCTGTCTCTCTGTCTTTCTGTTTATCTATCTCTCTTTCTTTATGTCTCTTTTTGTCTCTTTCTTGAAAACAAAGGCTTCAAATTAATTTTTTAATTTATTGATTCTTTTGTAATTTATTCATAGTACAATATTTTTAACCAAAGTTACTCTTCGTGACCACTTTTCTCTCCGTCCTTCTCCAACAAATGCCATCCTCTCAAGTCCACTCCTACCCTCAACTCACTATGGGCAGAGTGACAGATGGAAGTTGATGTGATTGGGCAAGGGTAATGGAGCCGGAACTTCAGTACTGAACAGTGACTGCCTTCCCCTGCAACTTTTATCTACATCACCTGCTAGAGGTGAAATCATAGGGGTCCACTGAGTACATACAGTAGGACATTGGTAAGCACAGGCTTCTGCAGAATTGTTCAGGTAGGCGTCACTACTGCAAGTTCACAGGTGTAACAGCTATGTTACATCCGGAGGAGCACATTTTACATAGCTCCTCAGCTTCTGACATCTGTTTCCTGCCTATCTCTTCCATGATATTCCTTTGAGCTGTGGCACAATTGTCTAGTTTAAGGATAAATGTCACAACTGTCATTTGTGTTCATTCCATGGCATTCTTATTTATCATGTAAACAAGTATGTGTTGTCTTCAATAATCAGATCTTATTATCTAGTTCTGGTGTCCAACCAAGAGGAATGGTGAAGGCTGGCGTTATTTTGGTATCCTCTGGAATCACCCTGAAGAAAACTCATAGGTAGGTTTCCCCCAATAATACTATTATTTTTTTTGTTTAATAACCCATAGATTTATGAGGAATATTGTCCAGCCAATATTTTATTTCTTAATATTCTATTTTTAATTAGCTTAGAAGACAATGAGTTAACACATCTTTTCATAAATTTTTTTTGCATCGCTTAGCCCATCCCCACTCTTCTCTCTTGAACCCATTACTCTGTCTGAATGTAAACCTGCCTACCCACAGCTTTCCTTCTCCAATTTCACATTGTCAATATTTTACTATGCTTTTTCCCTTCAGATATCTTCTTCTCCCCCAATAACTTTTTGATCTCTATGGTTACTCCAGGATAAACACATAAATCTAAAAGTTCAATGATACCACCATATTAGGGAGCATGATGTTTGTATTTTTGTGCTTGAATTAACTAAATCTATACAATAATTTTTAATCTCATATACTTATCTATGCCTTCATGATTTCACCTTTTCTTTGCAGTTGAATAAAATTATCTTGTATTTACATATGTTCTGTATCTTCATTATCTACTCATCACTTAATAGACACCCAAGCTGATTTTATTGCTTAGCTCTTGTAAATACACAGTGAACGTGGATATATAAATAGCATTGTAGTAGTATCCATACCCTTGGGAATGTTCTCAGCAGTGGTATTGTTAAATCATGTGGTAAATCTATTTCCATCTTTCTTAGAAATCTTCATACTGATTTCCATAGTGGTTGCATGATCTTATACTCCCATCAATAGTGATAAAAATGTTCTTTCTGCACTGTCAGGGGTGACATAGAATATCACTTTAATTTTAATTTTAATTTTCCTGTTAACATGTAAGTTGAAATTTTTACTGTTTATCAGCTATTAATTTCTTTTGGTTTGAAAATCTCGACTCAGTTGCAAAGCATATTTTAACTGAATCATTTGTTTTTAGTACTCAGTTATTACAGATAGCAACATTTCTTTAAAGTCACAGCTTCCTCCAGTTAATTATATTCATACCTTGTCCAAATCAATCCTCCTTATTAGATTTCTAATTCTATTCTGTTGACCTATGCGTGCATCTTAGTACTACATTGTCTCAGATTTACATTTGTTCTTAAAACTTAGAGTTGGGAGGCTTTTAAAGAAAGAATTGTCAATTTGATATTTTCATGGATTTCTGACAAAACTATATAAAGAGATTATGGGATATTAAAAGTGATTGTCTTGACCATGAATATCAGCTTTAAAATTTATTTCCTTAAAATGTGTCATGCTTAATACTTAAGCCTTTTAGTTTAGGAGTGCCATCTTCAATATATTCCAATAGTTTGCAGTGTATATAGTAATATTCTTTAAAGTATTACTATACTGCTACTCCATTTTAGTCTTGACCTTCTTTAGTAAATTTATTTTGTGTATTGCCCTGATTTGATTTTATTGAATATATACTTTCATTAACTTCATAATCAGGGTGTCCGTTGATATTGTATAAAAAGACTGTGTCTGTGTCTGTATGTGTGTGTGTGTGTGTGTGTGTGTGTGTGTGTGTGTGTTGGAAGAGAGAGAAGAACAGAAGGAGGGAAAGAGAACTCAATTTGACCTTATTATTTTTCCATTGTTGATTTTATTTGCTTCTAACCAGTTTAGAATATCAATCTCTTTCTTGTTTCTGATCAAGATGATTAGGTTGTGTGGTTGGAGAGTTTTTCTTCTTTAACTTTGGTATGTATAGCTATCCATTCCCTTCTTGTGCAGACTTTACCTGAACCCCATACACTCCAAAACCCATTTTTCATCATTGCCACACTACTCCCATGTGTGTCCTTTTCCTTATGTGTGTTCTTCTTAAACCCATGATTGATCAGTATGTGATATTAACATTCTACAGATATATGAAAATCATAAGACCTAACAGTTTAAGAAAAGTATAATTTGCTTTAAAAATTCTAGAGCTGGGTGTTGGTGGCGCACGCCTTTAATCCCAGCACTTGGGAGGCAGAGGCAGGCAGATTTCTGAGTTCGAGGCCAGCCTGGTCTACAGAGTGAGTACCAGGACAGCCAGGGCTACACAGAGAAACCCTGTCTCGAAAAAACAAAAAACAAAACAAAACAAAACAAAACAAAAAAACAAAAAACAAACAAAAAAAATTCTAGGAGTTCCAGGGATGAGAGCACATGGCATCTGGGGCTTTTGTTAGTTCCAAGGTGCTGAAATTGTTTGTATTCATTAGTTTTTCCACTTTGCTATTGTTTGGGAGAATTTATCACTCTGCCCTTCTGAATGTCAATTCCCAAAACTCTTTTGATCTTTTCAAAGAACTTTAGGTTAGAATAATATTGTTCTCACTTTCCAAACAGCAGAATTAGTGTTTAAGAATGAAATCATTCTCTCAAGATTGTGGAGCTTGTTTATAATATAGCTAGAATTTAACCCCAGGTTTTTCTTCTTTTTCCAAGTACTATATGTTTTTTCACTATATCATGGCCTGTGCTTTTATTTTCCAGCTACTATCATTTTGGTTTTTCATCATGAAATGACTTCTGGAGTCTTTAGCCTTTGATTTCACAGATGAGGGAACTATCGCTTGAAGCTTGTCGGGTTTAATATGTGATATTTCACTATTCTGCTCCTGACTGCCATCAGGTAGTAAGTAGACATGTTCCTTATAGGCTTGTTATGTCATAAGTACACATTTGTTCCATACATAATGTTCCATACATTACTTTTGTCTCAATATAGGGCCACACATTTCATCCACTTAAAAGGTCAATGGTCTTTTGAGCTATGTTAACCAAGTATTGGCTTTCTACTATTGCTAATGGTGAAAGGCTGTGGAGATAAAAGACATGGAGTGACTAGACTAAAACTTCTACCTAGCGTTCCCAGGTTCTTATCACTGTCAGAGAAAGACTCCAGAGATAAGAAGCAGGAAAGAGCACACAGGGCATATTAAAGGGCAAGAATCACCCAGTGATTGTTACAGGAAGACTTCTCAGGATATGGAAATCACTGGAAGTGGGAAATATCACTTGGACAAAGTTTGGCTACTGTGTACACATGAATAGAGGGGAGAATTATTCATGAATTAACTTAGAGAAAGCATGAGGAATTCCAGGAATGTATGAGAATTTTCCTAGGTCAGAGTTATTCCCTTTTGCTATTTTTATAGGGGACTTTCAGATGTGACCATGTACCTAGTCCATTTTGTCAACAGCCATTTTTGTAAGACTAATCACAAAGAGGCCAATATACTGAAGCAACGGCAGCTGTGTCATGCTCTTGTTCCTGGTGGTGTCATACTTCTTTGAATGGTCATGTGGTGCCCTGTTGTATTGTGGCTCTGAGGTTGTAGTACCTCTAGATACCATACTTTATTTACTGTCTTTTAACCCTGTGTTTTCCCTGGTTATCCTACTCTTACTTTATAAGAAAAGGGACACATATTCAGCAACTTAGAGTTACAACTAGTTATCAACTCAGCCTATGGATCAAAATCCAGGTTTGAAATGGCCTATCATTTAAGGTCTTATATCATCAAAACCAAACTGTTGACGGGATCGATTCCCATTTACAACAGTGGAGTGTTTCCCAAACATTGAAGTCTGACTGCATTTACTTATCAGCTGTGAATCTCATTCTTGCCCTGCTTTCAAGGTCTGCTGTCTGTTAGGAGCTGCCTGAGACTAAACTCAGTTCCTGCCTCTTTCAGCTTACAAAAGAATTTCCATTTCATCCTGCTAAGCAATGGCTTGGATAGGCATTCTTTCTGAAAGCCATGTTAAGTCTTCATCTCTAGTTCAGTGGTAGTAAGAAGTGTGGTTTGGAAAGCTGATTAAGCTCAGAGCAGACACTAAACCTAAAATTTGATTTTGAATGTGTCAGTTTCTAAAACTGGAAGAAATACATTGAACCAAATTCTTTTTCTGTTATTTTCTTAACTCATCTCAGTTTATAGCAGTGAAAAAGGACTAAAACACTTTCTTATGCTTTGGATTTTTCTCAGTTCTAAATTCCTGCCTCACTTAAGTAGGTCAGGCTCAACCTATGTAACATCATATTCCTGAAATCAATTGCTTCAGGGCTTTAGGTACATTGAAATTTTCCTTTACCATGATAGATAGACTGCCGATAGAATAAATGCGGAGAAAATAGGAATGAAATATTTAAGGCAGACATGGGGTATGCTATTTTGATATTGTGTCTAACATGGGATATAGAACTGCATTCTTTTGAAACTTTTAATCTTTTTTACAAGGAACAATACCTGTATATAGTCACCAAAAGTATTGCACGACAGATGTGCATGTGGTATACTATTGTCACTAGGTATAAGAGAAGCAATTTACCAGTTCAGTCTGGATTTGCTGTCAGAATAATGGATAGAATCTGCAACCAAAAGAGACATTAAAATGAAACAAAATAAAAGCTATCTCTGTATTTACTTTTCTCACTGTGATTCTTCAGTCAAAGTAAAAAAAAAAAAGTAATCTATGTTAGTTTTAAAAACTCACCTATTTAGTAAAAAAATACAAGTTTCATCCACTATTCGAGTAACTTTATTTGTAGACATTACATTTTCATAAAATTGCAATTAGTTTTAAAAACTCACATATTTGGTAAATGAGTACAAGTTTCATCTACCACTCAAGTAACTTTATTTTATAAATATTGTTTTTTCATAAAGTTGCAATTAGCTTTACTGAGAAGTACTTCTGTGAGAGGCCAGTTAAGAGTGATGTGCTAAGTCTTGTGGAATACATAGGCATTGGACAATTGACTTTCCAAAAGTTCCTAGTAAGTTATTATGTCTAATTAAATAATATAGCAGAGCTATAAGTTTGACTTTAATAAGACCAATTTCTACATAAAGGTATTGAAATAAATGAACTACTTCCAGGGAGAAATAAAAGACCATACTGCAGAGGATTATTTCTTCTGTAATCATAAGAAAATGGAATTAGAAATCCACGGACAGCTGAATGGGATGTCCTGTTTGTTGCTAGATTTTATGACTATGCTAACAATGTAAACTATCATGCAGTCTTTTTGTTTAAGTTATAGATTTCTATTGATCCAGAAGAAAGATGGTACCAAAATGACTTATAAAACTAACTGTTCTGAAATATGAATTCCATTCTAAAGGTACTTCTTTCTAATTAAGTATGCATCAAACCAAGTGTTTTCAATACTAAAGCATTGTTCTTAAATAATATCTAAATGAGTGCAGGCCAAGCAATAATAGCTGAAGGATCTGTGGTCACATATAGAGTAACAGTGAGAATCTACTTCTTGTGATCCTACCTTGCCTAGGGCTGGACTCCACACTTGACTTAATGTAGACGTTTTATTCTACTGATTAGTCTAATTCAGCCATGACCTTATCTAAGTGGACCACTGAAAGATCACACCTCTTGATCTTAGGAACATCTGAATTCTTTTTAATCTGTTACTTCAAAAAAGTCACTTTCTAAGGATAATGTTAAACTATTGAAGTCATGCAAAATCAATAATGAAGCCTTTAAGATATACGATATCTTAGAGGCAATCTACAACTTAGTATGATAGCGGGTAATACAGTATGGGACAAAAACTTTTATGCTTTCTTAAGATAGATTAAACTACTATATGCATCCGATATTTATCTACTGCATTTTCTCTTATAACATTTAAAAAATAGTTACCCTCATGGAATTTCAGGTTTTCTTCCTCAGTCTCACAGTTATACTATTCTTTACTTCCTTAATCAATGCTTGACCATGTCTGCAACTAGCAAGTATTTTAGCAGATATAAAGTCCTTTCCTCATTAGTTGGGCGCTATATTTAAAAAACAAACTTCTAAAAAAACAATTTAACCAAACTTTGACACTGCAACTAATGACAGAACTCTGTCTGCTCTCTGAAAGTGTTCATAATTCATCAAATTGGTCAAGTATTTGAATATAGCTATTAAAGAAAAAATTGATGTTTCTGTATATCTAACTTCTAAGACTATGGTTCCAAGATCTAGCCGATTTGGGGCTAGAGAGATGGCTTACCCATTAAGACTAAGCTGATCACCACAAATATGAGAAATATATATATATATATATATATATATATATATATTTCCTACTATCACTAGGCCAGCATACTAGCCAGGAGATAGGTTTTAAAAATGAGTAGAGTAACAGGGACCTGTCCAAAAGACTGAAACTAGCTCATTAACTGCATCAAGTATGCTATTTTTGTCCCTTCTTTGTCTTTACAAAACATTTGGAGGAAAAGTAGGAACATTTAATTGAATATGTGAGGATCCTTAGTGCCTCTGGTTATATTGGGCTCTAAGAAGCATTTATTCTAACATTACATGATTTAAAGAATTGCTTACACATTTCTAAATTTTACTCTATTAACCAGGAATGAAGAGACTTTTTCCCCAAGGGTAACTTTTCATTTCATGAAAAATGCTGATTCTATTACCAGTGTGTAACTCCAATTAAATAGTACATTTCTTTATCAACTCGATGTTAATAGCAAGCATTTTTTTTTAATAATAAAATTACACGTATAGACAGGACTACTAATACTTTTGAATGTCTTAGAGAAACAATGGATAAGAGGTTGCATAATTAATATATTTCACAGTGTTGAATTATGGAGATTTGTGGTTCTTTATAAAATGATCTTGTGTAGCAGAATACAATCATCATAGTTTCTCTAACTTCACATTTTTGTGGACGTGTGCTCATTGTCAATTAAATATTAATAAGTATCTTGCTTAGATTTGAATTAGTCTATGTAAAACAGTATTCATACTGAAATTAAATAATTTTGTTAAAGGATGTCAATCACCTAATTTAGTCATTCTATTAATTCTTATTCTTCTCATTTAAAAATTAAAGATATTGCAAAGTCTACTGCTTGGTGGATAAACAGTAAACAAATTGTCATGGAATTAATATTTTGGTCAGGATTTTAATTAACATGGACTAAAGCTGATGGTTTAAATAGAAACTATGTCTTGTCTAGAATGGTAAGAGGTAATAGAATCAGAAGAGAAGGTGAAAGAACCAGGCAGATTACAAAGAAAGCATAGCTACTAGCTGACATGTGGGTGGCAGCTATGAACATGTTTCATCTGCTTTATTCGCAAGATTTATTATTCTTCAAACAAAGTAGGTTTTTGTTATGTCAGGGAGATTGCAACCTCTAACTATCTTATAATATGGAAACTCTGAAGCAGATACATTAGCTTTTAAAGGATTAGAGACCAAATAGGTAAGAATAGACTGTATATACCTTTTCTTTCCTTACAATTAGAATATCATCATCATCATCATCATTATAAACATCATCATGTTTGTTATTGAATTCTGTGAGTTGATAGAAAAATAACCAAAGGGAAATCACAGCTATTAATCTATAGTAATAGTTCAGTATATTTATTCCTGTCCTTGGGAGAAAATTATTTTAAAATTAGTAATACAGTTAACTAGAGATTTTTAAAAATTTTCAACGCTTAGATGAAGGGAAATTGCCAAAAAGCTGCTTTAAATTTAAAGACACAGAAATAACACCACACATCCTTTATATTAATCATAAGAAAATTATATTTCATTTTGCCTGAAACAATGAAAATTTAATATTAGTGTATAACCTGTGGAGATTCTTTTCCTAACTCTATGCTTCAAGGTTTAAGTCAGAAAGCAAATAGAACTTTATTAACATTCTTCTATAAAGAATCAAAATTAACATCTTAAATCACCTAGAATGCAATTTTCTTCAGAAACTTAGTAATTTCTTTAGTTTTACTTGCAGAAGCACTTTAACATGGATAGTCCCTCAAGTGCCATTTGCTGATATGTATCTACCTCCATAGGCATTTTTATAAATTAACAGTTATTATTTGTTTGCCAAGAATGTTTTTTTTTACAAGTGTTGCTCCAGAGGATCCCTTTAATTGGCTAGCTACCCAGGTGCATGGCAAACAGTGGTCTAGGCCACTGAAGTCCTTCCAAAGGACATATGTCCTTTGAACTTCACTCCCCAAGGGGCTCCAAATTAGGTCAGAGTACATGAAATGAAAGATGCCTATGTGCACATTCAAAGGACAAATGAGTGAGCTACATTCTTCAAGTGGCCATAGTCAAATCCTCTTGTTACCTGAATATACAAATTTGTAAGCTCATGGGAGTTTATTGTGCTCTCTTTTCCTAACCACAGAGAAAGAAGGCATTAAGCCTGCAAAGGTTTTGAATATCATTACAAAAAGGCACTGAGCTTTTGAGGAAGCAGAAAGACATGTAAAGGAAAAGAAAAACAAGGTCACCAGGACCATTATTAGTTTGTTCCAAATCACAGCAGTGTTAAACTGGAATATGAGAAGGAAGAGGCTGGGAAGACCTCAGGTAAATGCACGAAGTAAGAAAGGCAGAGGATAGTTTACTATAGATGCCAAGTATCTTGAATACCATTGCTAAGGAAGTCAATAGTATCCAAAGAAAGCAGGAACCACTGAACACTTTCAGTATTTAAAGAATATGAACACTATGACGATAGATGGTATTGATTTTTTTTTAACTAACGTAAGAGAGTTCAAGTAGAACTAAAGACATAAACAAACAAACAAACAAACAAACAAGCAGCAAAACCCAACTGGTAGAAAGATTAACAGAAATTCAACAGAAGAAATGGAAATGTGAGAGGCAGTTCTAGCTTTGTAAAGGAACACAAGAAGCAGACTTTGATTTCTGAGGGAAGGGTTGATTCTAGCTATCATAACCTAAATAGAGGTGATAGCAAATATAAAAGAGACATAAAGACCTTTAAGTTGAGCATAGTAAGACTGGTCACTGACACATTGGAAAAAAAAAGACAGGAATGGGACAATGATGTACTCTGAATCTATGTATCATAAAGACTTATGCAATTTGATGGTACATCTCCCATGTTTTACATTTGTATAATAGCAGTAAATATAAAACAAAATTTCTGTTTTATAGTATAAATACAAAAACTATGATTTGGCTATGTATTTAGATGCAAGACAATGCATAATCTACAAGCAATTTTCATAATCTCTTTCATATTGTCTTAGATATATCTTTGAGACATCTCACTGGGAAACAAATATTATGTTACAAAGTAAAATAAGCTAATTCATTTGATTAGAGGTAGGGTTGAAGAACTTTTCCTTTAATATTGTAGAATTTCATTAATTGTTTGTGTTACCTGCTTTTACTATTTTTATGACTTTAGTGCAATATTTACAAATAAGCAATTTAAATTTTTACCATTAATTCACTTGTTTGTCAACACAAGTTATCTACAATCTAGCTTCAAGTGGAAAGAACAGTTAATTCTAATTAAATAATTTTAAGATGCTAGATGGTGCCTAATGTGTTAATGCCTATGTGAGTTAATGCTTGATCATATATGCCTGAATACCTAGCATATCAAAATTTTAATTCTGCATCTTTATAGGAAAGTCACAGTATTAAACAGGATGATTCAGTTACTTTGTTCATATAAAGATTTAATAATCTCAGTTTTTACTAAGCTACACAGGTTAAGGCATCAAGAAAGACATTTTTTTGATGTGGAGAGAGGTAGTATAAAATAAGGAGATTACAGAAAAATTGTAATTGTAGATGTATGGAGGTAACAATGAAAAAGCAAGAAACATTTTACATATCTAAGTATGATGGATATTGCTAAAAATATAAATGCAGTTTTTTTTCATTTCTATGTTAACAGTCTAGTTCAAGAATGTGTTGAAATAGTAAAGCATCCACACTGTGAAGATTATATTGTTAAGGAAATAGGTAAGGCCAAGGAGAACCTCACGTTCTTATTTTATTATAGGCTTTTTGCTGCTGATTTTTAACTTCTCAAATATCATTGGAAATACTTTGTACTGTTCAGTGTATTATCTGTTGCTCGAACTCAGGAAAAGTGAAATTGTCACATGTAGAAAGAGAACTACCTATTTACTCACAAAAGGTTATCATTTGCCCCCTGAGTAAATTAGCATATTTCTGCACTTACAACAAGTCCTTGAGTCATCTGGCTAATTCCATGTACTTAGCCTTGTCCAGGATGCCTGTGATCCCTATTCTTGAGCAATTTTCAGTGCCTTTATCACTAGGAACACTTCACAGTCTGCACAAAGACCCAGTCGAGAAAAGCATTTCTCTAAGACAATTAACTTCTGGGCTCAGACTCTTTAAAGGAAGAACATGTTAGTGTTTGATAGGAGGGCCAGTGCTAATTTTACTTGTTCATGGATGACTCAGTCTATGCTTTAGTGTTAAAATTATAGAAGCTTCATTATTCCAATCACCATCGGAAGGCAGCCAAGCTATGTGCAAGTACAGCTCTGTGGTTGGTGTGTAGCATGAAGGCACTGGACTAAGGTCAGAGTGGAAATTCTGCCCATCAGTCCTCAGTAGAGCAGACAGGGGTAAGTTAATGCTTCTGACATTTTATGTACGTGACATGAAAAGTCCAATGAGGAATCCATATCTTAGCTCCTCAATTACCTCAATAAATAATAAGATCATTCAAAGTTCAATGAATAGCTTTTCAAATTATCTACTTCTGGCTTAGCAACAATATGAATTCAAAGTCAGCATTGTAATGAATCTGCTGCAACATGCTGAAGGAGCTGAAACTCTATGGCTTTGAATGGTAAAAGCATCTGGGCTTTCTAACTCTAGTGTCTATGATGATGGGTTCCTGCTTTCTGCTATAGAGATGTTGACTGAGAAAGCAGATTTTTTTCTTGCTGTCTTTGATCATAATGAGAAGAAAGGCCAATAGAACTGGATGAAATCTCTAGGCCATTTCTTCTCATAATAACATTTCTGTACTGGCTGACTTATGCTTAAATGTCATGTGACTGTGCTGATGAGCATACCTTACAGATTCGTTTGAAACTTTCCGTAATGTATATAGCTCACATGTCATGGAAGTAACCATCAGTTCACTGAGTTCATGAGAATTAGCATATTCAAGGATAAAACTGCCAATTCAAGATGGATCCAGCAGTGTGTTAGGATCAATTCAGGACCCATCTGAGCACAGGCTGTGTGTAGACACATAGTTGCAATCCCACAGAAATGTCCAAGGTGAGGAAACTTTCCTGACTTTGACAGCACCCCCAGTGGAAAATCATGGTTGTTGAATTATCACAGAACTGACTGGACCAAAGGTGGCTCTTTTCCAGTGAAGCCAACCATCAAGGAGAGGCACAGGCTGTGCACAGGCAATTGATAAATCTATAATCACACCCTTGCATTTCAAAATAGCGTTGGAGTCAGAATTCAAATGTGTGCTTTGAGAAAGAATGTAGGTCTACCTAATTTAAGGGCAGACTGGTTTTCAACGAGAGTTGCTGCTGCTAAAGTACGGAATCTGCTTGCAAAGATGCAGGCTGCCGATTCTGACTCCTTGCAGGCTGCCGAGCAGTGAGCAGGCTCCTCACTCTCCTTGGCTCACCTTCCTTAGCTCTCTTCTGACTTCCAGCTGCCAGGCTTCCTACACCCCATCCGGTCTGTTTTCCCTGTACAGCCTGTTTTGTGGATTTTCTTGGACCAGATCTCTGTATTTTTTCTTGGAAATGAGCTGATTAACGATAAAGGGATATTGTTAAGATTGAAAATAGGTGAAATTCTTCTTGAAGAACGTGCGTTTTAGTAGTGGTTGCCATTATACCAGTAAAATTACTTCTTAGGGTAAGGTTTCCCAGTTCTAAGAACGGTAGATGGAGACACTCCTTTTATTTAAAAGAAATGTAGTCTGTGTCCTTTTAAGCTTCATTATTTGAACAAGCCAAGGATAAGGCACCATGACCATCAGGTACTCTGTATTATGTAGTTGCTTACAATAGGGCATACACGTTTTCTGAGATTCATGCTCCCTGTTACTATATGTACTTACAGCAAGAACTGTTCTTATCCACCGTGGACCTTTGTTCTTCTGCAGGGCAAAGTTTTATCAGAATGTAAATGTCATGCAACTTTGCCTTGTATCTTTATTTCCATGCATTATACAACAAACGTGGAGAGGAGTCACAAAATATCATGGCAGTCCAAAAGGAAAAATATTGAAAAGAGTAAAACAAAAACTTAAAGAATTAGATAACATGGAACATCTCTAAAACGATTTGGGTACCTAAATAGGAGAAATAGCATAGGCAAATTCAAAACATGTAAAAATGAGTGCCATGAATGCCAGTAGGTTATGATTCAAGAAGAATATTCGGTGAAAATATGAGTTTAATTTGTAACATAATAGAATGGAAGTTATATTATCATTCCAGGCCTCACCCTTAATCCTACTCTGTATATTTTACAATATGTTTTATTTCACTTCATTTTTAGAAGTGCTGGTCAGAGGTATAAACACTTCAAGTAGAAACGTTGGAGAAATTATGTGCTTCAGACGGTAATTGAATTGTCAGTAACTATAGCAGAGCACTGTTTGTTATCACTTGCAAACTGTCTTGAAAAATTCAGAAAGGCCTGTAGTGAAAAGCTGGGCATGTTCCTATTGTACCCTAATATCAAATCACCAAGAGTGCAAGTCACAAGAAATGAAAGCCTTTGAATTCGATCAAGTGAATTACATGCTGGCAAAAAAAAGCTATCATAGCGCTGCCCGTGGAACTTGACATTGGCATTATGTTACAGGGCATGTACTGCCTTCACGATCATGAAAACCAAAGGGGGTATATTTCTGGGAAAAATTCCTAAGACTCTTGCCTCTGTGGGGTTCTGTAATAATATAGCTGCAGTCTGACCATATGCTTCCTTTCAGGATTTCTGAAAACTTCTGGGATTTGGCTTCAGTTTGACTGTGTTGGAAATACCACATCATGGCTGGCAAAGATGCCTGGACATGAGAGTCTACAAGTTGATCTCCTAGCTAAGGATGATTATAAGCTGAACCAAATGATCATAATCTATTCTCCAACCTGAGAGTCAAATGAGATACTTAAAAAAATTATTGCTGTTATTTTTTTATGTATCCTTTCTACACACACACACACACACACACACACACACAGAGTTCTTGGATCATATTATTCCGTATTATCTTCATTTATTCTCCTCTGATTCCCCCATATGAACTATTCTACCCAACAGAATTTTTAAGTTATTTCTTTTATTTTTTAAGATTATAACATAATTTGTATCATTTACCTCTTCCCTAAACTCCCATGTACCTCTTCTTGTTCTCTTTCAAATTTATGGCCTCTGTTTTTTATTATTTATTGTCACATAAATATCTATTTCTAAATACAAAGTCAGTAAATATGTCTAAATGACTAAAGCTAAGCTAATGAGGCCTCAAGCCCTCACAGACAACTGTAGGTAACTATAGATGGCTAGAATAGGAAAAGCATTCTTACCCAGGGAAAAGCGCACTGATTAAATACTCAAAGCAAATATGAATGAGCAGCATGACAGCATACAAATAGGGAATATTATACAGAATGGGCTACTGTGTTCAATTCAGGATTATAAAACATAAACTAGGATGGACCTGTTTAATAAAATCACGTAGTACAAACACTTGTAAATACAAGAGTAGAAACACTTGTAAATCATATTACAGAAGCATCCAGAAAGAGAGAATTAGTTGGATATATTAAAGAGGAATTTTCCAAGAGAAACACTCCTGAAGACTGACCAGCCCCCTATAGCAAGCTGTATATCTCTATTACTATGAGGGAAAGGGGAAGGCTGAACAGGGACCTACTCTGGAGTTCTTTCAGATCTAGCCAAAATGCCTTATTTTGATGCCAGTTAACCTCTGCTAATATAACCATCATGTAAAATGATAAAAGTAGGGGTTAGATAGAGGGCTCAGTAGTTAAAAGCATTGAGGACCTGAATTGAATTTCTAACAACAAAATGATGGCTAAAATCCATATGCAACTCCAATTCCAGGGCTTCTGATTCTTTTTCTAACCTCTGAGAGCACAACATACAGTTGGTGCACAGATATATATGCGGACAAAGCACCTCTAAACAAAAAATAAAAGTAAATTAAACTAATGACTGTAGGGAGAAGGAGAATTAGCCTCTCTTAGAGACAAGCCATCTTATTGGTTGTACAGTGGAAAGCGGTAAGTCTTGAAACTATATAGATGCTACCAACAAAAACAGACTATGAAAGTACTGCTGGTATGTATATTTGTGTATGCACACATATATTTTTCAATAATAATAATAGAAAAGAAGGCTATTGTCATAAGACTATTGGGTGTGGGAGGGGCTCAGTGGAGTATTAAATAGGAGGGTTAGAAGAAAGAAAGTGAGGAAATCAGTGATATCTTCCATTTCAATTGAATATGTATTACTCAGGTGGTGGTCTACACCCTTAATCCCAGGAGAGCAGAAACAGGCCCATATCTGTGATTTCGAGGCAAACCTGATCCACAGAGCTAGTTCTGTGGTTACCAGGGCTGCAGAAAGAAAAATTGCACGGAAAAAAATTAAAATGTTACACAATAAAAAATGATAAAACAAACAAATTCCTTGCCAATATTCCCAAATTAACATAACAACAGAACTAGGAATCATAATAACTAACAATTCTTTGTTGTTTTTTTAACTTTTGCTAACATAGAAACTTTTATACATTTAAGATAATTTTTATTTAACAGGATCACAGCAAGAAGGAATATATAAGCATACGGGGAAATAATTTCCTGGTCTTTTTTTGTTTTTAAAGGGCTGCATTTGATGTATCTATATTAGAAGTGCCTTAAAATGTATATAGTTTCTATTTTTGTGTACAACAAAATAATTATTCATACTTTTATATTTTTGATGCTTTCTATTCTGGTAAATGAAAATACTGTACTTATAAATTTTCTTCTATTAACTTATTTTCTGTAATATGAATTAATATGAACTTTTCTTATTTTACATTGAGTGGTATGAGAAACTATTTTTCAAATAGATTTATAAATATCAACTGTTTATTAAAACCCTAATGTGTAGGTGGAACAATATCTGTGGTTTCATTTATTACTTGAACAGTAATGCGGTAAGATATACACAAAGAGCAAAGTGACAATAATGTAATTCTTATACATTTTCATGATTCTGTGAGACTCACTTCTGTAAATGTTGGTAGATAATATAAAGTCAAAGGGATCATATAGAATATCTGTGTTAACAAACTGCAAGGCTGTGGGTCAGTTAACCTTCAACCTAAAAAAGAAATGCTTGGAAGTTGGCAAGTTTTTTACTGTCAAGGAGGAAGGAGGGGTTTGGGTAGAGTACACTGCCACAAAGTCATGGTTTCATATTAATAAATCAGTTCAGTATAACTGGAGAAATAATGGAAAAATATAAAATTTTGTCTGTAATTGGAATTTGCCCATGTTTTTATCCCTTCCTCTCTCCTTTCATTAACAATTCTGTGGGAAAGAATATAAGCTTTTATGTACTGCCCATGTGATAATTAATTGTTTAATGTCCTTGTGATAAGTACTGCCAATGATGGATGAAGAGCCATTTAGCTTTAGCTTTCAAAAGGACAAAGTCAACCACTTCAGTGACTGATACTTTTTTGTAACCTGTGTTGTCTGTTACGCTTACATAATTTATCAAGAGCCTCCAGAAACTCCACGTCACCTGCTCCTCAGATCAGAAGGTGACTGTGGCTTTGGGTGGATATTAATCAGCCACAGCACTGCCTGGTCAGAAAGAGCAAGTGTCCTAGCCTTTTACCTCATGACACCTTGTGGGTCCATCCAGCGTAGGTCCAAAGGGAACTGCGTGTGTTGGACTGGAATGGCCAGCATGCCTCAGGTGAGATGATGAATGTAACCTTCAACCTATGTCTGGAAGCTTGTATTTCTCTAAGAAACTGAATATTTGATTGCATAAGCATCTTTGTTACTCCTTCTCTGTTCTTTAATATTTTAGGCTATAGAGAGAAAATAACTTGTGATTATATTTGGAAATTAGAAATCCACAAGAAAATTAAACTGTAAGTCACATATGTTTTATAGAGTATGCACGCTATTCATGGATTTGCATTAAACATGACCATGCGTTTCATTCATGGTGACAAGAAAAATACTGGAAGACACTTTTTTTTGCACCTTCAGAAGTGGAGCCGAGTTATGGTGGGAAGCGTGGTTGCTATGCCAAATAGCACAAGCCTGCTGTTCTAACAGTGCTTCTCACTGTTGATAAAGTCAAAGCCCAGATGAGTATTAATCAATATTCTCAGAAGCAATCACTTCAGCAGATTTTTAAGCTAAGGAGAACCTGAGAATAATACTGAAGCTCTCCAGGAAAGTCTTTGCTGGAGAGAAAGTGATTACTCTGTAAAGTAGTAGAGGTGGGAGGTGAGCCAAAGTAAAATTTTGTATTTTGTAATTTTTTTTTCTAAATTTGGACCTGCTCCAACTTAGTGTAATTATACAGGCAGTGATTGCCAAAAAATTAAATATGAACAAAAATGAAAAAAAAATGTTTGAAGGGAAGACCAGAAGCATCTGGTGTAAAGAAAAAGTCAATAATATGTTGAGCTGAGATGAAACATAACTAAATCAAGAATGTTTGCAGGCAATGGTTGGCAAGGTGTTTCTACAGACTATGGGCCCAACAGCAACGTTGGTTGAATTTTTATTTTGATTACGTTTTTCTTTTTAGCCAACATGATAAACCATTTCTCCCCTTAAGTAACTGTTAAAGATTGCCTTAATATTTAGGAAGACAGAATCTTTTGTAGGTGTACATCAATGAAAAATGACTTTGGATATTTTGTGTAATCCACATGAAAACCAAAAATGGAAAAACTATTTTTAAGACTTGTTGCAATGCCTCTTCTCCACAAAAGATTCTCTAGTTTGATGATGAATGATAACCTATCTTCCAAATATTTAGATAAATTAATTTGTAGCACTCTGAGAATTATTCTGTAGCTGCTTCACTTTTTAATCTCAAGGGAATTATTAATATGTGTTTTCTTTTGAAAGTTTGATCAAGAAACATTAGGGAACAGAAACTTTGTGTTTGTAATATAAGGCAACAACTCTAGACTGCTAAACTATATTATCTAACAAGAGGGAGGGAAAGGTTAAAAGTAGATCTGGTAATCTTTCCTGATCCTCTGTGTATTTTAGAGAACTCTGTCATCATTGTTTTTCCTTTACTACAACCTATTATCTTGTAAAGAAACTAGCTTCATTCTAGAAAGACAACAAGAGTCAAGAAATTGGAGAAAACCTGCAATTTGATTTCTCTACCAGGTCCTAAGAAAATGTTTCCTCTAAAGCCCAGAAGTTTCTAGCTTCAAGTTGAAATTTGTTTTTACTGTGACAACTTGGGTTATATTTCATTTTTACATACTCACATGCAAGTTATACATTGTTGATGCTATTGTCTGAGATTTCCACTTACCTCACTATTCTGGGACTAATCCATGAAGTTGTGTATTAGGATCATGCATGACGTTCAGTTCATATCTCATTGGTTAGAATCTTTGCATGCATTTTTCTGAAAATTTAAAACATTTTATTAGTGATTAATTCATCAATTTATATGATTTTTTTTACTTAATTTTTAAATTACTTTTGAGACAGGTTCTCACTATATTGCTTAAGGTTGTGCTAGAATTTACTATTTAAAACTGACTGACCTTAACCTACAAGCTTATAGAAACCTACAAGCTTCCGACTTCTGAATGCTGATGTTAAAGGCATGCATTAACACAACCAGCTAGTTTATTCTTTTAAAAATTTTAAATCTGTACTTTTTGAGCTTCCTACCTGTTTTGACCATATTTTCACAATCCTTCAACTCTTCTCAGACCCATACCCTTCCCTGCTTCCTTACATATCCTTTAAAAACTACATTTTTTAAATCCATAAAGACTATGTTTTGCTGTCCACTTCTTCTTGAATGCATAGTCTACAACGAAGGAGTGGTCATCTAACCAAGGTTTCCATTCCTAGAGGAAGCAGGTTCTCTCTGTCCCTAGCAGCTAATAATTGTCAAAAGCTTCAGTGTTATCACTGGGTCTCTTGCCCAATTCCGTTCTCTGTGCTGGGATTTTGTCTGGCTTGGGCTTGTGCAGATGTTCTTCATGCTGTCATAACCATTGTCTATTCACATGTGGAGCTGAGCTGCTCTCTCCAGAAGACACTATTTCTTTATAGTTTATAACTTTGACTCTAAGACAAGTATTCTGTAGTTTCAGTATTCTATTCCTTATTGATCTCTGAGCCTCTGGATGAAAACGTGTAGATTGGGCCTTAGCATTCTGCATTGTTCATCTTTCAGAATTCTCTACTCCTAGTCTACTTGTGAGTCTCTGTGTTAGCTACAATCTACTGCAAATAATGACCTTTTCAGATGAGGATCAGAATATGCTGACACCACTACTGTGTCCATTTAGCAGAATAAGAGTAGTAGATTCTTGCCTCTGGCACATGACCGTGTCTAGCCATAGGTTTTTCACCCAATATTGGTGCTAGAAATGGGTGTAATGGGAATCAATCATAAAGTGATTGGTGTTCACGTCATTGTTGTACCAATGGGTATGGCTTGTCAAGATAGTTATTATTTTACCATGGAGGATTCACAGATGAGTTATTGATTATATTTTCTTTCTAGTTGCATATATATAAAACATGTCCTAGCACTATGAAAAATAGCTAGGAGTGATGAAACTTCTAAGTTACTATGAGCTAAATTTCTTAATGTTCTATGCTCAATATGTGGTGTCTTTGCAGCTAGGGACTTACTCTCAATTTCTGGAAGGTAACCAAAAATATTGCAAAGATTGTTAATGATTGGGAGTCTGTGGGACCCCACTGGTCAAAAACTTCCCCAAAATACTACATTCCAACCACTTAAAATTTTAACTTGTTAGATTCTTTTGACTTGGAGGAGAATTGTTCATCTGTTATAGGGTAACACCATTTGTGTGAGTATATATAGGTATAGATAGATACATATAATAGTAGGCTTCCATATGGCTTTTTAAAAAAGGTCTTCAGTGTTCTCTATCCTTTGTTTCTTCCTCTGCTTGTTCCGCTACACTTAGCACTTCCTGCTCAATTATACATGTTTAGCCATATCCAAGTTTTGGTTATTTTTAAATGAGCTTTTCCCGCAAAATTTGCATAGAAAAAATTAACTCCAATATAGTCCACATTCTCTGGAATTAAAATGAGTAGAATAATTAGTTCATGTAGTGGTTTGTGTTTCACATTTTAAAAACTTGAAAAATTGAATGAAAAGTAAATTTCATAGTTTATATTCAGACTTGCAATATATAATATGTCCAATTTTTATATTACGTTCCCCACTGGAAGGCATAATCACTGCCTGAGTTTAAGTATTATAACAGGCATAAATGCTAGCATTTAATTATGGTTTTATTAATGAATAAAAATATTGGTATTTTCTTCTGCTTAGCCATACATATAAATTTTTTAGTAAATTAAGTCTTTTTCTGAAGTTTTAATTGAATTATTAAGTTTTAAAGTCTTTTATATTTACAGATTCAAATGATTTGTCTGGTACAATAATATAAACATCATTCAATTAAAGCTTATATTTTTTAGAATAGCTTTCAAAGAACAGAAGTTCAGTTTTGTGGAGTCTGTTTTATTCCCTTATAGGTGTTTCAGGAATCATATTTAGGAAGTCACTGTTAAATACAATTAAACAAAATTTTATCCTATAATTTTTCTTAAAAAGTTTATACCTTTAGGATCTAAATTTGATCATACATGTACATGTTGTATCTAGCAGGACCTACAATTTTATCTTCTGGTATAAGGATATCCAATACTTAGAACCCCATCTTTTCATAGATTAGTTGTTCTCCAACTAATACCTCAAGATCTTTGTAGGAGATGTCCCTGTATATGTGCAACTATTTCTGACTTTTTTATTTAGTTCTTCAGATCAACAGTTCTATGTATTTTACTATATAAAGTTCTTGATTACCTTGTATTTACATTATATTTTATGAGAAGTTGATAGCCCTTCAATTTGATTCTCCATTTTAAGGTAGTTAGGTATACTTCAGATCATAGAATTTCTATTGGGTTCCAGTACCAGGCATGAATTCCCTCCTCTGAATCAGGCCGCAAATCCAATCAGAAAGCAATGTTTACTCCCATTACAGATGTGCAACTGTTGCACAATGCATGCATCATGTTTTGCAAGTTAAGATTGTGGTTCATAGCTTTAAAGATTTGTAAGGCCAGTGTTACCTCTTCTACCCCAGCAACTTAAATGACATCTTCCTGCATTATGAAAGATAGCTATTAGGGAGTAAACTTGCAGTTTTGTCAATGTTTCACTATATTTTGCAATGAAGTTATGATGTCTTTATTAGTAGCATTATGACCATTAGTTATAAGAATAATTATAAGAATATTTGCAAGATATTCAAGAATAATGGCATATATCTGAATTTCTCTGGGAACCTTCAGGGCAGAAAGTAGGTCTTATATCTAGTGTTTATAAGAGGCTCTTTTGTTATTGTAATGCTTATATCATGTTTTGGGTTCAGGATAATATTGACCACATTGAAAATTAAGAAGTTATTCACCCTTTTAATTTTTGGAAAGTTTAATTAGAATTCATATTTTATTAATGCTTAGTAGGTTTATCAATGAAGTTGTATGTGTCTAATTTTTTTCCCATAACAATGTTTGGCTACAACTTTTGACATATACATATATGTAGTTATTTCAGTATCTGTTCTTTCTAAACTAACAAGAACTTACTAATTCTGCTTTAGAAAATTTATTTAACACATGTATTTGTTAGGCTTTATCTTTCATTTTGTTTTGAGGTTATTTGTAATGTCATATTAGTTTTCATTTGCATTTCAATTATTGTTGGGAATGATAATAATATGACATTCGTTATTCCCAATATTGTTAATTTATATTTTCCTCTTTTTATTAAAAAATCTGGCCCAATGTATGTATTTTTTTCTAATTAGCAAGCCAGGCTTTAATACTTTCTGCAAGTTTTTAATTTCTGTTTCATGAACTTCCATATTAACTTCATGAAGTCACTTCATATATGTTTTCACATTTTCAAAACTCCTTTTCCTTGTATATAGAGTTGAAAGTGAGATACCTGATTTACAGCCCTTCTTTTTCTCAGCACAGAATTCAATAAGTGAACACATCTGTGCACGTGATGAGGCATGCTGGTTGAAAACTGGGTTTAGTTTGCTAATAACAATAAAGAAACTTTTTCTTTATGATATTCTTATTTTTTAAGATATTTTCTTTATTTACATGTAAATTTCTCCTTTCCCAGTTTCCCCTCCAAAAAACAA
>NW_022196905.1:179132190-179145654 GCF_008632895.1 Mastomys coucha | reverse complement strand
GGTTCCCCCTTTTAAGAAGGAATGAAATGTCCACCTTTTGGTCTTCCTTCTTCTTGAGTTTCTTTTTTTCCTCAGTTCAATAAATCACTTAGAGTGCTCTTTGAAAAACTGTGACTACAATTATAAGATGTTTATTTTTATTACATATATATGCATACATTTTAAATCTCTGTAAATAGTTATATGACTATTTAAAAGTGTAGTATTTACAGATGAATTTATCCCTTTGTCCTTATGAAGTGACACTTTGGTAAGAAATATTTTTATTAGACAGGATCTCATGGTCAACTTGGTCATGAACTTATATTGATCATGTGTCAGATCTCCCAAATGCATGGGCCATAATACTTAGATACATAATACTTAATACATAAGTATTAATACATAATACTTACCTGGTGTATCCCTTTCATACTTGGTAGTAATCTTTGTTTTCTATTCTGCTCTCTATGACATTATTGTAACCTTCTCTTCTTTCATTTGGGGTATTTAGTTATTCTTGTTATTTTTTTCTATCATTTTTTATTACTTGCATATTTAATTTTAAAATGTTTCTAATAGCAAACAAATTTTGTCTCCCTTCCCTATTAGTTTAATCTGACAATTATCTTTTTTTTCTGTAGATTTTATTTTGGTATTTTTAGTGATCTCTCATTCAATCTACTTATATTTTTATTAATATCAAAACTAACAACAATTATATGCTCCAAAATTTTCAGAGATTGTGATATTTTTCAATCCTAAATATTTAGGCTTTTTCCTCATATTTTCCTTATCCCTCATGAACTTGAAAACATATAGGATGTAGTTCAAAGTCATTTTGGTGGCCTTTCTTTCTGATAATTTGAACATTTTTGGTTAATTTTAGTTCATTGATTTTCCTCCTGATGATGTTATATTTTTCTGCCTTTTTTTCTTAATTAGTTTCCAGGAATTGTGATGGTCTCTGAGTATTGGCTTTGTTTCTGAGTTTTAATGCACATTATTGACTTTTATATGGAATTAACTTACTTAGAAACTGTCTTATTCAATTTTAATTTTGAAAATTGTTCAGCATGATTTCTGCTAGACCAGACACAACTGTGTAGTCTATACAATGGCACTGAGTCTTTAGACTTTGCAGTCTGGTTGCTAAGAATCAGCATTTTTCCAGTTGGTAATGTCTGGTGAGCATCACATCCTGTCTTCCCTCTGTACATTCCTTTTTCCCTTGTTTAGGTGAATACAAACGACTGACATGAAGATTTCCAGGTTGATCTTCTATCACCATGGCTGTGACTTTTCAGTCCAGACTTCCAGTCTCTCTCCACAACTTAGGAATGTTAGCTCATTGTGTTTGAGCATTTTCAAACATTGTATGAGAATACTGGTATTGTTACAATTTCAATAACCTACAGGGATTAAACTGTAGTGGTTGCTCACATACTATAAAATCACTGACTTTTATCACCTAAGATGTCATGTAGTAAAGCTACTGCTTTCAGTAATTTATCATTTCAAAATAGTTTATACATTTATTTTATATGCATAAAGGTTTCACCTACATTCATTTATGTGCACCATGTGCATGCCTTGTGCCTATGGATTCCAGAAGAAGATGTCAGACCCCTGGAACTGGAATTACAGACAATTTTTAGCTGTCCTATAGGTGCTGAGAATAGAGCCTCAGTCCTGTGCAATAGCATCCAGTGCTTCTAGTCACTGAGCCATCTCTTTAGTCTACAACTTGCTCATTTTTTATTATGACAAAGGTAGTAAGGTAATTCAAGGTTCTAATCGACTTTAGTTCTAGAAACGTAAATTTAGAACATGTTCCTTAATACATTTTAAATGTTTATACTGGACGTCTTGGTTGCAGATGTTAGTCAATGGTACAGTAGTGTCTAATATGTGTGAGATGCTAAGTTTAGAATTCAGTACTACATACTATTATACCAGTAATCAAAAGTAGCAATCATAGTAGAGGTAGTAGTAGTAGCAGTGATACTACTACTACTACTACTACTACTACTACTACTACTACTGCGACTGCTACTACTACTAATGAACTCTTTATCTGTGTACATGAGCCATTGTCAGTAAAAATCATCTCAGATAGAATGCAGTTCTCTATGGTTGTTTACATACTATAATATCAATGACTTTTATTACCTAAGATTTCATGTAGTAAGGCTAGAAAATCCGTGATTTCAGTTTTGAGTGAGTATGTTTACTACTACACATTGTCTTTGTAAGGGTGTTACTGTTGTGAACAGGCACTATGATCACAACAACTCTTATAAGAACAACACTTCATTGGGGCTGGCTTACACGTTTAGAGGTGCATCCCATTATCATCAAGGTGAAAGCATGGCAGTAGCAGGTAACCATGACACAGAGAACCTGAGATGTTTACATCTTCATCTGAAGGCCTCTAGGAGAAGACTGGCTCCCATATGGTTAGGAGGAGGGTCTCATTGCTCACTCCCACAGTGATATACTACCTTCAACAAGGCAATACCTACTCCAATAAGGCCACACCTCCTAGTTGGCGCCACTCCCTGGGACAAGCATATTCAAACTGCCACATACATTAAGCAAAAGAAGTGACTAAAAAGGCAATAGTATATAGAAGATGTAAGATACAACAAAATATCATCAAAACAGAGGCAAATATCTGATAGAGAAACCTACAGTTGCCTAATTGAGAGAGAAGATAGGATAATTTCCTCAAACCAAACACCTAGTAGAAATCAGCCCAGAGAAGTCCTCTGGAGTGGCCAGCTGGAGTTCTTGATCAGGAGTCACAGGTTGTGTATGTTGTTCCTTGAGGTGAGGTTTCCAAATAAAAGAAGAAATGGAACTGGATCTATAACATCATCATATCCACTACTTATAACCAAGCAGACACTGGTGGAGATGCTGAGGGAGTCAGCTGGAGTTCCCAATTGAGAGTTTCTCAGGTGAATGGTTCTTTTTCTTTTATAATGATTACCTTCTAGACTCCCATTTCCAGTATCTACAGTTACATTATGGTTAAATAATATAAATATTGGGAGGAAATACTTAAGCATCTAGCAATTATTATGTACATAATTTTTTTATTTGGTTGTTGGGTGCGTTGGTTGGTTTTTCTTGTTGTCATTTTCTAATATGGGCTCTTTTGTTTCTGTTTTGAAGAGTTAGGGAGTCATCCTTCACTAGGACATGTTTTGGGAAAGAAAAAGGTGATCTTTGTTGCTACCCATCTTTTCTCAAATAATGTAGGCAGCATACAAAAGTTTACTGTTATAATATGTATTACATACTTGCTTTATACCTTATAATCTGAAAAATCCATCATATATTATATATTACATATATGTGTGTGTACATATATAATGCTTACATGTCTCATGCACATAAATACAGAAATTCACTCTTCTCAGTCTATTTAGTATTGCTTATATAAATATGCTTTCAGAACTGCCTATTTCCTTTTAAATAGTCATTTAGGAGGCTCATCCCTAGGGAAAGACTAACTCTCCCTGTCTCAGCTGTCTGCCATTAGCAGAGGGGTTCTAGTGGTGGGGCTATGTGATAGTTCCCCTGTCATTGTTGACATGCCAACTCCTATAGTTATTGGCCATATCTTCTATAGTCTATTGTTAAGATTCTTGTGCTATACTTTTCTCTTCTATAGAAGACATGGCTTTATATTAGATGTCCTGACTGTCTAGCTTTTTCAATCTTTCCACTCTATTTTGCAATGTTTCTTAAGTTTAAGGCATAATGTTTGTGTTAAGATGAATCAACAGAGGACAGTCTCCCAATGGTCAGTTGTTAGTGGTTTTCTGTAATGTCTACATTTATCAAAAGAGAACCTTTGATGAGAGGCAAAAGCTACAGTTACCTATGGGTATTGTTATATATAATGTATATGGGGCACACACACACACACACTTCTCAGATAAAAACAAAACATAAATTTTCCCACTTCCCCATGTAATAGCACCTGTAAACTGCTATCTCTTTCTAAACTTGTCTCCTCATTACAACCCAAATGCCAACATCCTTTTCCCTATAGATTCTACAATAATTTCATGTTAGGCTCACATCTAAAGATATGAAGCTAGGAACCACAGGGTTGACCCTTCAGTCATGTTCAATGCCCACTGCAAAACTCTGATACATTTATTCTCTTCCCAACATGGTACCACAAGTCACATATCCATGAGAAAGGTTAATCAATCTCTATGGTAAGAGAAGTAGTGAATAATTAGATGTAGTCCTAGAATCTAAACTTTAATGTGTATAGGAAGGATAATAGGAAATATACAAAAACATGAGTATTATTCTTCTAGACAGCAGTTTTATCAAACATTATTTTTTTGCTCCTTCAAATAAAAATCACAATGTTCATGTTCATTTACTGTATTAAAGTGGAGACACATTGATGAAAGGAATTTAGGAATCACCAAATGCCAGATGTCCCAAAAAGGACATCTACTATTCTATAGACATCTATTATGTTACTTTCACATTGTTGTTATATCAGATTCCAATCAGTCTTTTTGATTTTAGAGTTTTTAAATACAGTTACCATGAAGCAAAGACAGTCAACAGCACTTTTGAGAATGTGCTTCTGAGTTATGGTTTAAATCTCTGAGCTCGAAACTCTCTTTTTCTTGAAAAAAAAAAAAAACTATAAATATAGCAAGAAAATGTAACAGTTCAAAAGAAAATGAATTGTTTGACCAGTAACAATAAAATTAATCACCCCACATGAATTCTACCATCTGCTCTGGTGCCTCCTCTCTCTATTCTACCTTCAATACTAACTGGATTTACTGCATGAAACCTCCTTAAGACAATTCATGCATCAGCTGTTTAAGTTTCAAGTTTACTAATCTTTTTGAAATGGTAGTTTGATCATGTGTTTCCAGAGGTCTAAATTGTTGTTAAAACTCTTTTATAATGATTTTTAAAAGCTGCTTTAGAACAGCTTGTAATCCATGTATTGTAGCACTATCGGATGGCTCTGCCCAGTGTATTGCATATGCCTGTCACATGGAGCTTCCCTTTCTTGCAATTTCGTTGCTCCCTTCTCACCTACCTATGGCAGCTGCATCTATTTCGACCTGTAAAATGTTTCCTCTTTTAAGTTGTTGATATCATTAGCTCCTAAATATGTTTCCTGTTTTTAGGTCTCTGGGCCCTCCTTAGCATTTACTTACCTCTAAGTGTTCACCCTAATGAGTAATTCTGTGCAGTCTGTGGAGGCAAAACATGAACTCTCTATTAGGAAAGGCTACTTTAGGGCTTACATAGAGTAGGATCTCTGTAGCTGTTCACTATCTGAATAATAACTAATTCAAAACACATCTATATCAGTCCTGGAATTAAGATTGCTCTGGGGTCAGACTCTTTTAAGGAAAGAAGATAATTGCAGAGAGCACTGGGTTGTTCCACATGGCCTCCATTCCAGTCTTGTTCTAACCACATGCACTCTGACACGACAAGAAAAGATCATAGCAAACCTGTCTTCTCACTTGCAAAGTAATATGTTTCATGTGGAGGTCACAGGCCAACTTACAGAAATTGGTTCTTTTCTTTCACTATGTGCAACATTTAGGCACTGGACAAACAATTACTGTTCTGTCCCACAGGCAAGAACCTTTGGCTCCCAGAGTTCCTCATCTACCTATAGTTTCATTTTTCTGTAACACTAGAACTCAAAAGACTTAGTAACAATTAAGTCTTTTGAATCAGATAGACAAGATAAATAACTCCCAGGATATTGATAGTTATGGTAAGACATACCAACATTTCTTCTTATGAATATAGACTTTAAATTTCTCCCAAAAGTGCCTAACCAATGAGTGGCTCAAAATGAGACCCATGCTATGAGATGGAGTGTACTCTTGACACTCCCTGGAGGAACAGAAACAAGAGGCAGGATGTGCCAGTGAACTACAATAGAACTAAACATGTTTGCCACAAACAAAAACAAACAAAAAAGTCAATGAAATAATCCCTAATGATATTCTACTATAGTTGCAGTTAGGAACAGAACTTTATTGAGGCTTCATCCAGCAACCGAAGGAAACAGATGCAGGGACTCGTAACCAAACATTAGGGAGAGCTGGGAGAATCCGGCTGAAGAGGGGAAGGAAAGATTTTAGGAGCTAGCAATATCAAGGTAACAACAACAAAACCTATGGGAGGCTTTTCTTCAGGGAAAGAAAGAGAAGTGGGGATGAAGGGACTGGGAGGAGTCAAGGAAGGAAAAATGAAGTTAGGGTATAATATATGTGAAAAGAATAAATAAATTAAAAGGATATACATATCCAAAAGTGCAAATAAAATAAAATATAATGTGTTGTGATATAAAAATTTCTTCCTTAATTATTAAACACTCTGCTCCAAGGGTCATAACTTCTTACTCTCCAGCCCTGCATTTATACAAAGGACATGATTCTCAAGAAGAATAGTTCAATACAGAATTCAATTCAATAACTAAATCTCTTAATAGTAGAGTTTTTAATTAATTTGTTAATGTGTCTCTTTCTTTCTTTCTTTCTTTTTTTCTTTCTTACTTTCTTTCTTTCTTTTTTTTTGAGACAGGGTTTCTCTGTGTAGTCCTGGCTGTCCTGGAACTCACTCTGTAGACCAGGCTGGCCTCAAACACAGAAATCTGCCTGCCTCTGCCTCCCAAGTGCTGGGATTAAAGGTGTGTGCCACCACTGCTCGGCTCTCTCTTATAGACATGGCAAAGAAACAAGTAGCTACATGACTATATAATATAGGTACATATAATATATAATATAATATGTCTATATATTTGATGGTAGAAACAGCACAGTCTATACAAAGTCTCTTTAATAGGATCACTTTGATGACTTGGCCATTAACTGTTTGAACTGTGAAGAAATCCTGAAGTTAGATATTTTCATATTGCTTTTCCCAAATGTATTCTTAAAGCATTGGAATGAATTCAGGTTTCCAACTTCCTGTAAGATGGAATTACCTGAAAATAAAAGTCTTCAACTATGTGATATATAAGACTGAGTGTACAGATGGCTAAAATTGCATGTCTGGTAAAATAGTATGTCAATAGCTGGCCTACATGTGCACTAATTGGCGTTTTACTACAGTGTGAAGATGCAGGGCTAGGAGGATGAGTTAGTGGATAAGAGTGCTTGCTATACAAACATGAACGTCTGAGTTTGTGACCCCAGACCCACATAAAAAGAAAGATGTGCCTAAAACCTCAGTATTGGTAAATAGAGATAGGCTTCCAATTCAGTGAACGAATCTGCGTAAAGGTAATAAATAAAAAAAAAAATTGTAAAGGAAAATATGCTATTATCCTTCTCCTGCTTCCATGAGTACATATGGGTATTTGTACCTGAGCACTCACCGATACAAGTGCTGCATATGTATGTACATACACATATGCGCACACAGACACTAAGAAATGCAGACTACACAGAGTATCAGTGCAATGGAGATGTAAAAGTGACAGAGAAACAGATTAGGTCATATTTGAGACACATATTAAAATGTTTCTATGCAAATGTCTTATATTTATTTAATTTTTTAATTTTTAAGCTTATAATAAAATTTCAAAACTATTCCCTTTCCTTTTCTCCCTCCAAACCTTTCAATACACTCAACTCTCTTTGAAATTTGTGGCTTCTTTTTCATTGTTATTTTACACATGCATGTTTATGTATATGCATACATTCCTGAATATAACCTGGCACTCTGTATAATGTTCCTTATATGCATGTGTTCAGTGCTGAGCATTTGGTTTTGAAAAAAGAATTAGTATGTTTTCCCCAGAGGAGACTATTTCTCTACTTATTAGCATTCCTTAGTTGCCTGTAATTCTTTGTGTAAAGATGAAGCTTCAGGAGCTTTTGCCCATCAATTGTGGCATGCCTATTGGCGTTATCTTTTTCAGCTAACTATTGGACTGCCATCTTGGTAAGATTTTATGGGTGTAGCTTCTGATATGACTAGGAGATAGGCTCATCGCAAACTGCCTGATTCTCTAGCTCCTACAATCGTTCTTCCCGATCTTCTGCAATGATACCTTAAGAGTGGAAGTGTTTTATAGTTGTATCCGTTGGGATTAGACTCCTCAACTGCATTTTGATTGGTTGCGGATTTCTGTTAAGGTCTCAGTCTATAGAAGAGAGAAGTTTAATTGATGAGGGGGAAATGCTATACTTACCTGTAGGTTTATGGGCAAATATTTAGAATGCAGTTATGGAGTTTGCTTGTTTAGTAAAGGGGTAGTTGTATGTTCAACTCTAATATCCACAACCTCAGTAGCACTAAGCAGTTATCGAAGTTTTCAGAAGAAGCCATGGTTTCCTCCTGCAGAGGGGGTCTTAGGTTCAATTAGAGAGCTGTTGATTACTAGCAAAGTGATGCTTGTGATTATTCTACTTTTAGGGTTATTGTGCTATGGCACAGTTGATATGCTTTATAGTATCCACTTCTAGGTAGTGCTTCTGGTTGCCTCCTTTCTTTGGAAGCCTGCATAGAGCCTTTTATAGGTACAATATTTACATGAAAGTTAAGTGACTTACAGATGTTAGTTTCTCAGAAGATAAAATAATTAGGATTCCTTTATCTGTATCATGCTTTCATTTTAATTGAATTGAAGATAATCCCTAGAGTCAATAAAAGATCATTTTAGGTATACAGATTGGCTTGGATTGACATTGATTCTGATTATCTTCTCCATTTCCTCTTATTATCCTAATACAGAATTTTAATGGGTAACAGCAAACGTACATTTTCTAGAACTTAATAGGAATCATCATTCTGATTTGACACCCAACATTGGTATGATATCCTCCTTGAAATGTATTTCTACCGATGAAATATATTTAATTTACATTTAGATAAGATGCATATTATCTACTATAAATAGTTTATGGTTTGAATTTTAATACTATCTCTTAATATATAGAAGTTGACAAGGGTACCCTCCTGAATTCTGATCAATATTTATAATATCTTGAGATTAACAGTTCTCAAGTATGGTCTGCTTTACTTTTGTGTAGAAACTTACATATAAACATTATCATTATTTTAATTACTATTTTACTGGACATCTGCTCCTTAAGGCCCACCTTTTTAAATAATGTGTCTCATCAATTCAAATCTTTACCAAATGCTAGTGATGCAGAGCTAACACTTGTTTTGTTGTTCTGGATCACTGATGCCATGGATCTTTAGATATGAAAAGTGCAAGGATCCTACTGTGGCTTTGATCTGGCTTTTCTCACTGGTCTGTGGCAGATTGCTCAGCAGTGATTCAGTCAATGAGTCAGTGGGACAAGGAATAAGCAGCTTCCTTTTTGCACTTACTGGGACAAGATCCTACTGCTCACTAAAGTAATGAGGGCTCCCTGGTGACACAGCTGCCTCAAGCATTAGGGTGTGGAGAAGGCTGGGAGTCTCCAGAAGCATTGGTGACAGTCATTGTGATTTGAGAAGTTTGGTTCATGAGTATTCAAATGTTTGAAGTTGTTGTGTAACTGATGTGGAAATAAAATAAACAAGGCAACAGTTAATCACACAATAAAGATAAGGATAGTAGGACTGAGTAACGTAGGAAATGATTAACAGATCATTTGGATAATTTTAATAATTCTAAGTGATTGGAAGTCTCTTTTTGAGGTTATTCTGTGACACTATAAAATGCAGAGGAAAAACAGAAACTAAGGTGGCTTGCTCTTTTAGAAGCCTATGGTGAATTATAAAATGGGACATGAGAAATGACCATAAATTGATGTGAATATTTGGTTGACTATAGAGGGCACTGCAAAAGAGATAGGCTGCATGTTTGATCACAGCCCCACGATGGGCAGATATTAATCCCAGTGCGATCACTGGAATCATGATAGAGTAATAAGTTTGGCGTTACCACTTTTTGCTTTGATACTACACATCTGTATACCTATTTAAATTCACTTTTATTTTTATTACAGCTTACTGTATTTATAGTCAGTTGAGTTCTCCTTTTCTTATTTTAATTTCTATTTCATATTTATAATTTCATTAAAAGCAACGGCAGAGGTAATTTGTCCTCTCAACTCCATCAGCGTATGGTTAATCAGGGATACACATGCCCATCTTGAAGCTTTGAACAAATGTGGTAACTTTGAAAGCATGCTGGGGACTGTGGGAAGCAGGAAAGAGACCACTTTCTCACATCACCCTAGTCTCTGTGTCAGTATTATGAATTCCACTTGGCCTTCCTCACCACTCGCTGTGTTTTAATGGCATCTCAATCTTTTTGGTACCATGTATTTTCTTTTTATTTCATTTTCCACCTGAATTTGTAGCTTAGCAAATCTAGATAATAACAAGGTATTTGAGATTTTTCTTTGTTGACCCAAAGCAGTCTATCTGCATAAATTGAAATTTTGGTTTTAAGGTATCACACTATAATAATATACGTGGTATACCGAAAGGGTGGCCTGCAAAGTGTGAGGAACAAAGAAAAACAGTGTGACTAATGAATTAATGACACTGGATGCTGTTAATTGAAATATGGGACCTGGAAGAATAATGGAGTTACCCAGGGGAGGAACAGTGACGTCAGACGCTTGCTTAGAGTTTCAAATACAAGGCTGCTTATGTTGATCTATTACATAATTGGAAATTTATTCTCAAACATTAATTTATGATATTGACCATTCGATTCAATCCCACAGCTCTTAGTATTGAAATGTATTAATTTAATAATTTGTAATTAGCAATTCCAATAAACATATTGGCCTGCCCCTGACATAAAGCAGTCTCCCACAGAATGGAGCAAGAGCAACCTCTAGCCTGAGGAATGAATGCAAAGGCAGTCACACAGCAGGCTCCCCTGCAACTCCATGGGATGTAGTTGTTAGGCCAACTTCAGGCTGGCTTCAGTTCACCAAACGTAAGTGATGATAAATGGTAGGTTATCAAATTAGAGCAAGTGAGCAGCAGGGTGCCTCAAGGATTGGTCCTGGGCCCAGCCTTAGTTAACACTCTCATTAATGACCTGGAAAAGCAATACGGCAGCTTGGAGGTGTGCTGTAAAAACAGAGAAAAGGCAAACACACATAAATGTACCTGTTTTTACAAAACACAACTGAGTTTCAAGTGAGTGTAATTAAATTTATATTTATATAAATTATATATATACATATATATATTAGATTTATAATTAGACACAAAATAACAATTATACTGGCTATTCTCTGGATTAATGCCTTACAAGTTTTTATCAACAAACCAGTGTGGAACTACAACACTTATTTTGAACTCTAGTGAAGAGGATTCTGTTTTGTTGAAAATGATAGGTCCAAGCAAACTCAACACAGGAGTAGCTGATTATTCATAGAATGGGGAGATAGCATCCATATCTGTAACCCACAAAACATTGGAGTACCCTAAGAATCCACAATGTATGGTAACATTTCTTGGGAAAATCAATTCCTTTGATTGGAGACAGGAGTGAAATTATTCAGGTACAAGTTCTATACCTTTAAGCTCATTTGCTACTGAACTGAGGCAAGTGTCATTTCAGAGCCAGCTACCGAATTTCTCCAATTGTCACAATGGAGGCCAAGAGAAATAGATTAAGGAGGACTTTTTTTCCCCTGTATTGCTTTATACTTTCTGTGACAGTTCACCAAATCACAAGAGAGGAGGAACTTTTTTTTTTTTTGTAGGCAATGGAAATAAGAAAATGAGGGCCCAGGGGGCAAAAGGATTCCAAACTGCCCTTAAAAGTTCTGTATTTTACCTAGGCAGAAAACGTAAAATTCAAAATCTAGGCCACTGAACCACAAAGTCCTGTACCATTGCACTTTGTCATAAAGGGATGATCTGCACACATTCCAAGCAGTTGCCTATTCCTTCTGATTTCTTCAGGATTTATTTAGCATGCAACAAAGCTGATAACATGCAGTTTTGCAAATCCAAACTGATAGTATGAAGAACCTACTAGGTACTCTTCGTTTTCTTCCTTTCACTCCTGCTAGAAATCACCTTCGCCTTTAAGTGTATCACACTCATTTGTTGGTAGTAGGTTCGATCCCCCTTTCAAGAAGAATGTACTTCAGCTGCCTGAGTGAACTCCTTCATCTTAAGTCATACATTTCTTCCATGAAGCTTATTCTGTCTACCTGAATGCGATGGAAAAGCTGAGACTTTCAAACCAAAGCTTCGGCTAGAAAGCTCAGAATAATCTATCATTGTACTTAAAGATGCACTTATTATCTGGAATTGATGTTTTCTGGACGTGTGTCATCAGCAGGTCACCAATGGTCATCTAAATTATACCACCAAAATTTATGCATAATACTTACAGAGACACAGAGTTACCCATTAGTCACAGATTGGTGTTATTTGGCTTTTCTACATCTTTATTAGGTGTCCACTTGAATGCCATTAAACGGATGTCTCCTTCTCCAGCTGTAGCTCCCTCTGACTGGCCCCCGTCCACCTCCAACTACTTTATTCTCTGTGACGCCCTGTAAATGCTTAAAGGTGATAAAAGGCTAATTCCACCCGGCTTCCTTTCTACTTAATGTGCCTTTGTGAGAGTGCAGGTGTACTCCAGTGTATTATTTCCCCCTTTAAGTGGTGAATATCTTGATATTACGGAGCTTCATTAGTATTAAAATGTGTCTTCTATCTATAAATACTCTATACTTGTTATGATACTTACTACAATATGTATGCATTACCTTCTGTAATACTTCTGCAGATGTGTATAATAGTTAGCGACCAGCAATTGCTTTCCTTCCTTTAGTAGTGGTCAGGATCAAGCCCAGGTCTTCACACATATTTCATAGGTATTATCTCAGTAGTCTTCACACCTACAGTAAGCGTTTCAATTGAGAAATAAAATTAAAATGTATTGATAACCAGGCTTACCTAAGGAAAGCCTATAAGAAGTATTTCAAAGTTTACAGATGTATTGAAATAATGTTGTCCCCTGCTATACATATGCTGCTGAAGCCATGAGTCCCACCCTGTGTACTCTTTGGTTGGTGGATTAGTTCCTGGGAGCTCTGAGGGTACTAGTTAGTTCATATTGTGGTTCCTCCTAAGGGGCTGCAAACCCTTCAGCTCCTTGAGTCCTTTCTCTAGCTCCTTCATTGGGGACCCTGTGTTCAGTCCAATGGACGGCTGTGAGCCTCCACTTTTGTATTAGTCTGAGACTGTCAGAGCCTCTTAGGAAAAAAGTCTGTCATTAATGGGAGGAGAAGCCCTTGGCCCTGTGAAGGTTCTATGCCCCAGTATAGGTGAATGCCAGAACCAGTAAGCAGGAGAAGGTAGGGTGGTGAGCAGGGGGATGGGGAGGGAACTGGTGTTTGTTTTTGTTTTTTTGTTTTTTAATATGATTTTAATTTTTTTTGGAGGGGAACCTGGGAAAGGAGATATTGCATGACATATAAATAAAGAAAACATCTAATAAAAAAAAAAAAAAAA
>NW_022196905.1:179088554-179131877 GCF_008632895.1 Mastomys coucha | reverse complement strand
AGTCTAATCAGTGACTTCCTTCTTACTCTGTGGGGGTGGAGCTTCTGAATGTAACCGGAGCCAGGTTTTGCTCAATGGGCTGGCAGTTGCTGTGCTGGGGCCAAAGTGGTAGTTGTTTACTGTCCGGGCTTTGGGGAGGGAGTCCACAAATATTGTTGTCCCTTCAGGATAACAGCCATTTCCTCTTAATTGCAGCAGCTGTGATTACTTAAGATGGGAGCTACTGATGGGCACTCATAGGAGAAGAAGCTGAGGAAGGCTATGAGACTCTTACCTGGGTTTCAAGCTATTAACTCCTTTAACAAACAACCCCACCTCCAGCTGCTGTATGTTGCCCAGGCCCCAGCTCACATGGGAATATCTAAGGGATATAGTTGGAAGGTTAATTGAAGAGTTGAGGAGCTTCAACCTGCCAGCTATAGTGTTAATTCTAACCCCAAAGACATGATTCAGTGAGGCATTTGCTTTAGGGAGTCAAAATTTTTCTGTAAATAACTCTAAGCCACATTTGTGTAAGTAAAGTCATTATTTCAGCAAGTTACACTTAGGCCAAACGATTTTCTTGGTTTGTCTTCAGTGTCCTATTTGGTATATATGTATATTTGTTCACATCTCCAGAGAATCAGTTCAAATACAGAGAATAACATTTTCCTTAATTGTTTGAGATTGTAGGACTTGAAAAGAACATACATAATTGGTCTCCTGTTTATTTGAAAAAAAACTAATATGAGGGTTGTTAACAAATTATGATTTCTAATTTTTGATGAAGTGTTTTACTACATCCTATCATGTATAGGAAAGTGAGCACACTTTGCATGTCGAGCTGGCTAAGGGTCTGAGGGATCAATATACCCAGATCCTTCAATCCTGACTTTGGAGCAGAGAAGCACCAGCATAATCATTTTCATGACCCCTTATTGTTACCGCTATGAAATCTCCAAAAACGTTCTCAAATTCATTTTAGTTTCTTAAAGTATATTTAATTTTACTTCTTTTGTAATAAGTGGAGTTATTAGAAAGGAGTCATCACACATTGCTAAATATATGCTATTCATAATGGAGACAGCACAATGTAAGCTGTGTGTCCTTATCACTGTTATGTATGACCTGCTTCCTGGTTTTGCCTAACATTAAATAATATGAGTTAAAGTACAGACAATTTTAGGCAAGACTTTTACCATTGATTATAAACCTGAGGGCATTCATAAGCAACATTACCAAAATAAAATCAAGTTTTTCAGTAATATCCTCAGAACTTGGTGAAATAGTTTTCCCTGTTTTGTTTTCAATATCACAATAATCTTTTAACATTGTCTCTTTCTCTTTTCTTTCTCTCTCTTTTCTTTCTCTCTCTCACACACACACAGATACACATGCACACACACACACACAGAGACAGAGACAGAGAAAGAGAGAAAGAGAGAGAGAGAGATTTTGTTACTTTTTTCAAAAAGACTTGGTAAAGTTAAATATCTTGCATGGTGCATCATGTCTAGAAATTGGTAAATATTAATTAAACCCAAACATGTCACTTGTTCTAGTATCCATATTTACTGTGTCCAAGAAAATGAAACCACCCATACACTCCATATTTAGGAAAGATGACCATATCCCTAAAGAATACAGAGTCCAGTTTGCTTCAATGTGCTTTACATACAGGCATGGTGATAACCTCCTCCAAGGTTCATAATGAATCACTGTTCTTTTTTTTTTTCCTTCACTCAACATGTCAGAGTAGGACTTGTGTACAAATACCTACTTAGAGCACAATGGTCATTTTGTCTCATGTTATTTGAAACTGTTTTAATCCTCTGCATTCTCCCTCATAATCTTTAAATTCAGCCATAATCATTAATACCAATTATCACAGTCAAAAATCTTCTCAACATGAATCTGGAAACAGAGAAACTGAGGCCAGTACAGGGAACTCAGGATTCCCAAGATACCTAACAAGTGGAAAACAACTAAGTCTTTAATATAGGCAATTCCCTTCAACAGCTGACTCCACTCTTCTACTTCTTAAAGTAATTTGAATATTCACTTACACTTCTCTTTGATCCAAAAATTTGGATCTTTCTATTCTTTTCAGTCTGCTAATGCCACAGATTTTTAGGACATTTTTGGAATGTAGATTTCCTGTCATTTAATATAGTTACTTACTTGAGGAATTTACCTGCCTCTTACTATTTTTCTAACACAATATACATTGACTACAAGTCTACTTCCTGATGTGCTGTGAGAACGCAGCAGTATAATGAAGAGACTCTTTGCTGCCTGGAATTGCTGGGAGATTAAAAAATAATGTACTTAGGTTTGTCCACACTTAAAATATACATTTGGGATTCAGATTTGTCATTAAATATTCATGTTAAGAATATCACTGATAATTTGTGCCAATTCCAAATGTAACTAGGTTAGAGGTGATTTAAACAAAACATGGGAAAAGAGGATGCAAATGAGGAGCTAGTATCCCTTTCCTACGCTCTAATAAAGTGGCTGCACATACTGAACTGAGGTCATGGTATTAGAATCCAGACAAGCTGGGCAGTGGTGGCACATGCCTTTAATCTTATCACTTGGGAGGCAGAGGCAGGTGGATTTCTGAGTTCAAGGCCAGCCTGGTCTACAGAATGTGATCCAGGACAGCCAGGCCTACACAGAGAAACCCCGTCTCGAAAAAACAACCAAACAAACAAAAATATAGGCAATCACCAACACATTTATATCAGACCCTGGAGCTACAGGTATGCTCTAATATGCCTGAATTATGCCAAACCTTTCTATAATCCCCGAACAATCAGCCTACATGTATATAGTATACTGACTAGCAAATAAGACAAGTGACAAATGACAACAATGTTTTGAAACTACAGATATTTCATTTTACAGAATCAGAAGCTTTTGCATTGAGATTATATATGTAAGTAATAACAACTAATGAAAAAAGAGGCCTTGAATTTGAAAAATGAAAAAGAAAAGGACATATGAGTTAGAAAGCAGCATTCTAGGTCTTCCCATGTAAGACAAAGTCTCACGGTCATGCCTAAAGGTCAGTATAAATGTATTTTTGTCAGCATTAAACTTTTTCTGAATAACTAAAGCAATAGATAATCAATTAATCAATCCATCAGTAAATAAATGAAATCATCCCAAGAAAGAATCAAACATAAGAATGTAAATGACCTACGACACATTCCAATTCAACACGTACATCTAAAGGTAACATGGGGGAAATGCAGGAATGGTACATAAAACTGTTCAATTACAACATTTTATAGTAAAAGTTCATTTGCATTAGTAAATATTTAACTAACATAGTTTAAAGAGACAAAATAAGGGAATGGGAATGCAATAGTAATAAGATACATGTTTTCTATAAGCCTAAAATACTCTTGGTTTATGGTGCTCTATTATCAGTCACAGCAACAACTTTGAAGATTCCTCAAGTGAATATTATATTTTCTGGTTCAAGACGACTATATTTATTTCTGTATTGCCCATATATATATGTGTATGTGTGTGTGTGTGTGTGTGTGTGTGTGTGTGTGTGTGTGTGTGTATGTGTGTGTGTGTTGACATGACAGTATCCAAGTTAATTTAATGATGTTGCAAGTAAAACTGTCTTCTTATTAGTAACAGTACTAGAGCAAAATGCAGAATTTATTTTAGGCTTTAGACCAGTGAGTCTCATTTGTAGGTTGTGTATCAGATATTCTGTTTGATAAATATTTACATTACAATTCATAACAGTAGCAAACTTACAACTATGAAGTAGCAATAAAAATTGTAATGATTGGGGGTCTCTAGACTATGCAGATCTGTATTAAAGAATCACAGCATTAGGAAGGTTGACAAACAGTGATGTAGACAATGAATATGGAAGTCTTTACAGATTTTCTAATCTTCAGTTTGTATGACATCTTGATCTATACCTTCACTGAGTAATAATAAGAAAACCATTGTGAGTATATTGTAACATGTTAAGGTAGAAACTAATACATACTGACCTGAACAAATGCAAAGTATTCTCCCTTTATTTTGTAGATATGTTTATTTATTATTACATATTGTTAATGAAATAAGGCATTTAAAGTACAGGAGACTTTGTGGATCTTAGATACTTGTGTCGATAGATGCCCTCTGTTGGTGACTTTTGTATTACAAAACGTTGCTGTGATTTTACTCTTGTGCTAATTCCCTGCTTGGCATTTGTTCAATCTTTTGATCTTACACCAATGTACTTTAGTGACAGTTTATTTGAGAAAAAAGTCGCTCTTTCTTTCATGGAATCAATCCACTTTTATTCTTTTTCTTCTTAAATACACTTTACATACTTAATTACATTCATGGAGAAAAGGTTGAGTTTCATGATTACATTTATAACTACACACGAAAGAGAAAATATTGATAAACTTAACTTGCTGATTATAACTTAGAAATGGCTTACATGAAGTTGATAAGCTTAAAAAACATGATAATAATCAACCTTGTAATGAATACATAAATAAACAATTCAATTAAGAAGTAGCGATTATCATAGAACGTATATCTAAATGACATGTGTAATTCTATGGAACAACAATGAACTAAAATGTTTCAGGCTCTTAGCTGAGTCCCATCTCAACAGATTTTATATTTTAATCGCAAACCCACACAAACACACAAATATACACATATATATTTGTATACATATATGTTTATACAAATAATCTTGTACTTTCTCATTTATTAATGAAGTTCTAGGAGTCCTATATTCAAAGTGTTTAAACAATGTTATGAAGCATAAGATGATAATATGGTCTCTAGTTTTATCAGGACATAGTAGTAAATGTTAAGATAGTGAACATAAATTATAGATAACACAGTCCATTACAATAATTAAATATAAGTAATTTTAATGTGTTGTGTTTTTATGGTTTAATATTATAAAAGTATAATTTGGATCTCTGTAGTATGAAAATATTAATTACCTGAAGAAATTGTCAAGATTTTTTTAAATAAACCAGATTTTATTTTACAAAATGTTTCTTACATGCTTATTATGAAGATTAGAATTATACTGTGGCACACAATATATTATTATTGAGCAGTATGCCCAGAATAAATAAACCAAAGTCAAGAGAGCTACTTTGACTGGAAAATTTTTGCATACTTCTCTGGTCTAAAATCTTAATTTTTTTCACACATGATTTCAATTTATTCTTTCAGAGCACACATATTAGTTTATATTGTCATTGGCATCAATTTTTCTTGATTATAATGACCAGAAACCTTGTTGAGAATTGAAGTAGTCTTTGAAATACCACACAGCTTGCCCAGGAAGAAATGTGAATTTCTGAACTTGTCTTACAGAGAAGCTCACAATAATCTCTGCCAAGATTGTAACCAATTATCATCTGCATGTCTTATTGGAGCATAACTGCACAGTGATAATTTACCATTAAGATCTGTGTAAATTCCAGCATGGCTGTAACGTAAGAGGTAGAGTGTTCTTGGCAAATAAACCACTGGAGGGAGACCTTCCGCACAGATGATCAGATAATCTCACTCCCTCTTCTCTGCATGCTTTCACTTCCATCACTTTGTTTAAAACTGACAGTGATGAGCCATAGCTTCTAAATAGAAGTGTGTATATTGGCCAATGTGTGATGCTCTCAATTTTGATTAGAGAAGTTTCTTTTTGCAGTGTCTAGTACTAAACGCAAGGACTCATTACTATTCAAAGAACAGAGAAGGAGGCACTTGAGTCCTCAGCTATAGATGGGACACCTGTGTCGGTCATCCTCTCCAGTGCTTAGAGAACATAATAGTCTAGAGTGCAGAAAACATATAGAAGCCAAAGGCTGGGGGAGAGAGATGTGAAATATGTGGAACATGTGTAACCTATACCAACAGCTGTGGCTACCTGTACTACAAGTCATTTAAAACTTTAATATGAAGGGTAGGAGTTGAGAACAACTGGCAGTTGATGGCTGATGGAGGAAGGTGAGTAAATTTTCAATGTTCAAAGTCCAATGGTTGGCTGAGAGCATCCATCTCTGTATTTGTCAGGTTCTGGCAGAGCCTCTCAGGAGACAGCTATATCAGGGTTGTGTCAGCAACAACTTCTTGGCATCCACAATAGTACCTGGGTTTGCTGACTGTATATGGAATGGATTCCCAGGTAGGGGGCAGTCTCTAGATGGCCTTTCCTTCAGTCTCTGCACCATACTTTGTCTCTGAATTTCCTTCCATGTGTATTTTCTTCCCCCTTTTAAGAAGGGCTGAAGCATCCACACCTTAGTGTTCTTTCTTCTTGAGCTTAATACAGTCTGTAAATTGTATCTTGGGTATTCTGAGCTTTTGTGCTAATATTCATTTAGTAAGTCAATACCATGTGACTGAGTTACCTCACTCAGGATGATATTTTCTAGTTCCATCCATTTGCCTAAAATTTTGATGAAGTCATTGTTTTTAATTGCTGGGTAGTATGCCACTGTGTAAATGTACCACATTTTCTATATCCACTCCTCTGTTGAAGGATATCTGGGTTCTTTCCAGCCTCTGGCTCTTATAAATAAGGCTGCTATTAACATAATGGAGCATATAGCCTTGTAATATGTTGGAGCATCTTTTGGGAAAAAAACCTTTAAAATAACATCATCATCAAAACAAATAAAACTATTATAAATATCCAGAAAGGTATCCCATTTTTTTCAAAGAACTTAGGAGAAAGATGCAAGGAGACCAGACCTTCAAGGTCATCTTCACCTACATAGTGAATTCAAGGCCAGTCCAGGATACAGAATACTCTGTCACAAAACAGAAAATCAATCCAACAAATGCACAGCAAAAACACATTAGACAAGTTTTTTGAAGATACTGGAAAATTTCATTTGTGATATTTTTTTCTACTAGAGGAAGGGATAATGAAATATTTATCTTCTACTTTTTTCTTTTATTGTTTCAGAAAAGAAAAACAAAAATCTGAAGGAACAAATAGAAAAATACCATATTAATATAGTAAATAAACAATTCTCTAGAAAATATCCAAATCTCAAAGTACATGGAATAATAAAGATTAAACAAATTGTCCACTGGTGAGATTGCCATGTGGGGATAAATTGCTTCCGATAATAAATCAAATTGCCACACAATGAGACACATCAGGATGAGACACATCACAACCAAGAAAAAGGAAGAAATAATCACATTCTGAATAATGAAGTTGTGTTGTGCTTAGGGATGGGGATTTAAGATTTGACTTTTTTTCATAGACCATTTTATACAAGTTTCTATTCTTTATGTTTGGAAAGTTAGTGTCTTATTGTTATAGTCTAAACATTGAAAAATTTTGTCTAAGAAGAAATGCAAAATTAGCCTGTGTCTTATGCATCCTGAGAGAACAGGGTAGGAGGTCCATCATTTCTTTGGCTATAGGATGCTGTTTTACATTTTTGTCTCTGATGTCAGCTTCTGGATGCCTTTGAAGGTTGAAAATATTATGCTTTGACAGGCCTAAAGTGGGATCCAGTTCAACAGGAGGTCCCAAGGCCTGACACTATTACTGTGGCTATGGAGTGCTCACAAAAGGGGCCTAGCATGACCACACCTCAGAAGACCCAACAACCAGCTGAAAGAGTCAGATGCAGATATTTGAACCCAGTCAATGGACAGAAGCTGCTGACACCTGTGGTTGAATTAGGAAAAGGATGGAAGAAGCTGAGGAGGAGGGCGACCCTGTAGGAGGACCAGCAGTCTCAAACCTGAACCCCCAAGTTCTCTTAAACACTGGACCACCAACCAGGCACCATACACCAGCTGATATGAGGCCCCCAACACACATACAGTAGAGGTCTTCCAGGTCTGTGTTCAATCAGAGATGATGCACATAACCCTAAAGAGACTGAAGGCCCCAGGGAGTTTAGAGGTCAGGTGGGGTGGGAGTTGTAGGGTGGAGACATCCTCGTGGAGAAAGGGTGTGGAGAGGAGGTTTGGGATGTAGAACAGTCAGAGGGTGGACATGGGTGGGGAATAAAATATGGAATGTAAAAAAAAATAAATTAAAAAAATATGATGCTTTACCTTCAATGTTCACTAAGCAATCCTAGTGATTCCAAGTTAAATTTTTCATAGGACTCATAGGACTGTGAACATAGAATCATCATTTAAACTGCCTGCAGATTCATTTGAATTATTCATTATGTGTAATGCCCACAGATATCGAGGAGCTTTTGAGTCCCTTATTAGTTAGGCAATGTGCAGATTATATGATATTTGGAGGCGTTTAGGTTATGGTGTGATTAGAAGATCCTGACATTTCAAATTAGTTGAAAATTTCAATTGAATTAGTACTTTAGGAAGCGGTATACTTCCTAATGTAATGCTTCCCAGAGCTATCCCTTGGAATCTCACCTCAGGCTGCATTTTTTCCTCCTGACAAACATGTACATTATAGGAGCTCCATTGCAGAGGTCAGAAATGAATGCAGGATTTATATATACTGGAAAGACAGTTGGATTCCTTCCACTGTCAACATTTTGTATTCTTGTTAGCTTTTACAGGATGTAAAAGATACACTGGTGAGCTCTACAAATTTGTTTAAGTAATTTTTGATGATGTCCCTATGATGTGCTCTTGCTGTACCTTGCTGGCATTATCCATGATCGTGCTCTAGGAATCATGGGAGAATCCCTCCCCTGTATTACATATCTAAATTACTGACTGAGAAGTACAGAAGAAGAAGATTATGAAGGTGGATGAGGAAGAGGGCAAAGGGGATCTGTGGAGAGAGTTGTAATGAGCTGGAGAAAAGAAGTGAGCAAAGGGGAGGAGGAGAAAATTTGTTATATTAAGCCTTTGGGATGAGACTGAGTAAAATAAATGAGCAAAAACATTTGAAGACCATGCGGAAATCTGTGCTAGTGCTGTGCTTGTCATATTATGCATGAAAAAAGAAAATGGAATTATTTAAACACCAGTTGACCATATATAGTTGAAAAGACAACAGTACTTTTCACTGTAGTTCCTCTAAGAACCCATTAATTTTCCAAGGTTATATTTTACCTGAGAAATAATTAAATCAGTGGATTTGAGAATGACTTTGGTCCATAGCCTTTTATGTTGGTCTGATGTCAGTAATTGCTTCCTTTTGATCACCACCAGTGCTTCCTATGGCTGAGGCTAGTGCGTTAGGAAGAGGAGATGATGGCAATTTTATGTCCTTTCCCTGAATCTCTTTGATGCAGTTATCTAAAGTACATATTACCTATAGCAAAGCTTTCACTTTTCTGGCTGTACATTAAAAGAACAAGGAATTTTGAAGTTAGAGCGTAGTGCACGGAGACAAATTAAAAAATATTGTGTCTCTCCATAAGTGTATTATTCTGATCTCTGGTTTCTGTTTACATGGATTTTAATTTTTAAAAAATATTACTAAGCTAATGCTTTCCAAGGTTATTTCAGAACTTTAACTTTTTTATTCATACTAAATAGTATGGTTAAACATATGTGTGTGTATGTGTGTGTATACATATGTACACACAGTTATGCAAATGAAATATTATTGGAATAGGTTATTTTTGTAAATTTCAATTCGTGACATCTAATTATAGTAAAAACCATGAATAGAGCACTGAGTTCATTCTAAGAAGTATAAAATATAAATCATAATGGGATATATTACAGAAAAAAATTCAATAACATAGTTTTAACTTACTTTATATACTGATTTTGTTATGGAAAAATTTGCCTGTTTTGATAATTCTTTTCAAGTACTTTAGCTTCCCACTTCAGATTAGAGTAAAACTTGGCATTTAATTTTAAACACCACTAAGAACTTTGAATCAACCTTTAAGCCCTAAAAACATCTGTATAGTTCTCACATTCCTTTTAATTTCTCAATGTGAAAATGCTTGATGACACACTTCAAAAGTAGGGTTGATTCTCCAAACTTTATAGCTAGTGACTTTAAAAACCTTATATTGTATTTTTTGCATGGCCTAATAAGAAGCTCGTCAAGTACATAAACGTGCATATTGAAAACAATCCTTGGTTTATAGTGTGTGCCAGCTTCTATGGTTTGAGAAAGTCTCAGCATAGGTGGCATCAATTTTTTATTGAAAGCCACTGACTCAGAAAGGATGCTCCTCTCTGCTTTCTTGTGATGACTCTAACTGGCTCCAGAACAGAAGTGGATTTATATTGCTTAAGGATCTAATTAAAGCCTCTTAGATATCAGAACTCAAGTTTTATATTAAAGGTTTTAAAATAGCTCATTAGTTATCACTGAATAGCTCTACCTGATGTTGACCATTAATTTCCTTCATGAACATATTTACTGAAGTATAAAGGCATGTGCTAACACACTAAAAATCTGAGCCTAATTTTAAAAGTTAGCAGAAAATACATACTAATTAATAAACATTAATTTAGAGCCAGATATGGTGGTGCAGGCCTTTGGTGCAGGGCTTTAATCACAACACACAAGAGTCAGATGCATTTGGGTATCTTGAATTGAATACATCTACATAGTGATTTCCAGTCTACCCAGTACTTATATATATAGGTTGAGAATGCTTTTCAAGAACTTTAGCTTTCTATTGCCAAAGAACAATTTAGACAGAACTTGTCAAAAAATTGATCTGAATTTATCTACTAGGAAAATAAAATGTTACCTTTTTCCTTGCTTGAAAAAATTGTATCAGTACTTTGTTATATACTGGTACTTGGCCTAGGTATTTTCATTAGCAGTTTATCTAAGCAAGTTTTTACTTAGTAGTGCATCATAAATAAATTTGATGACATTTATAATATTTCCCATAGTACATCAATTGTTCTCACAGCCTAGTTGTCTATAACATAGTATTGATTCTCACCTTTTGCTATGATGGCCTGATAGTGAACTACATAGCTTCTATCTTTTCTGTGAGTATCTCTGAACTGTTCTTCCTATTATCTTACTTTCTCCTTCAGTAATGTAGTAACATACACCTTCTATTCCTCAAATTTCTCAATGATATGGTAAAATAGATATAAATCTATACTCTTTCTTTGACATGTACGCTAGGTGCTTCATGAGAAGTGCTTAACTTTCTCCTTAAAACAAACAAATGAAAACTCTTCAGAAAAAAATGCATAGATCCCGAATGTACATATATATCACCCAAGTGATTAGGAATATCTTAGATCTTATTTTTTTTACTACCTTAAACATTCCTTTGGGTTTATATTTGATATACAGAACTGATTGTACCTTTGCCATATTACTATTGTTAAATGGTTGACACATTCCTGGCATAACATTGACACAGAATTTCTGAGAGTTTATGACTCTCGTTCTCCCTCAGTTGTTTTGACATGCACTTTCATTTTAAGTTTCAAATATTTGACTGTGTATTATATAGGTTCTGTGACCTTTACAACTTGGAATAGTCTTGTGACTTCTTCCATGTCAGGAATTTTCCCAGCAGAAATATACAGTGCTTCTGGACATACATTACAGCAGCTAAGCTTACAAAATTGCCCTTTCTCTTTTAAAAATTGTTCCCTCCCTTTGCACTTTCAGCCTTCCAGATTGGAAAGTGATTCCAGATTCTGGACCCCCAAATCACTTCCTTAGGTCTAAGTTGAATTTGGCCATAGAAACAAATGGTTAAGGGAAGTTTAATGATAAGACCGACACACCAAGAGTACCCAATGACCATAGTGACACTATGTCTGCTATAACTGGGTGAGCTCTACAATGTCCTTCAATAAGATGCACTGTTGAGTACTATACAGAGGAGGTAGTAGATATCCTACAAAAGACACAAAAGGAAAATTAGTGATATGGACATCAAATTGCCTTATGCTTTCCTTTTTTCATTTTCTTTTTTAATAAATTATTTCATTTATTTACATTCCAGTTATTGCCCCCACCTTGGTAACCCCTCCCATTGTTCCTCATCCCATTCCCCTTCCCTCTTGCCTCCAAGAGGGTGTTCCGCCCCCCCCCAACCCCCCACCAGGCTTCCTCTTTCCCTGGGGCCAGAAGTCTCTTGGGGATTTAGCCCATCTTCTTCCACTAAGGCCACACCAGGCAGATTTTTACTACATATATGCTAGGGGCCTCAGATATGCAGGAGTCCATGTATGCTCCTGGTTTGTCATTCTCTGTGAGCTCCCTGGGGTATGGGTTGAGACTGCTGGTCTTCCTATGGGGTTGCTTTCCCTTTCAGCTTCTTCCCCTTATTTAACCATAGTTGTCCTTGACTTCCATCCAATGGTTGGGTGTAAGTATCTGCTTCTGTCTCAGTCAGCATCTGGTAGGACCTCTCAGAGGATAGCCATGCAAGTCTCCCGTCTATAAGAACATCACAGCATAAGCATTATCAAGCCTTCATGTCTCCCCTCCTCCACTATAAGATGGATTTCAAATTGGGGCAGTCATTGGACCATATTTCCTTCAGTTCAGTCTCTTCTCCATTCTGTTTCCTGCAGTTCTTTTAGACAGGAACAATTCGGTGTTCAGAACTTTGACTGTGTGTTGATAACCCAGACCTTCCACTTGAGGTCCCATCGATCTACTGGAGGTAGACAATTCTAGTTCCCTTTCCCCAGTGTTGAGCATTTTGGCTAAGGTCACTCCCAATGAGTTCTGAGAATGTCTCACCTCCCAGGTCTCTGGTAGTTTCTAGAGGGTCCCCCCACCTCCCACTCCCAAAGGCTGCTTATTTCTATTCATTCTCCTGGCCCTCTGGGCTTCTCTCCAGTTGCCTCCCCAACCCCCATATCTGATCCTGTTCCCTTTTTGCCATCCCCTCACCTCTCCCACTCAGATCCCTCCTTTCCTCTGTCTCCCATGATTGTTTTCTTATCCCTTCTAGGTGGGATTGAAGCCTTCTCACTTGGGTATTTGTGCTTGTCCTACTTCTTAAGGTCTGTAGGTTGTATTATAGGTATTCTGTACTTTGGGAATAATATCTGCTTATTATTGAGTTTATGTCATATATGTCCTTTTGGTCCTGTTACCTCACTCAAGATGATATTTTTTAGTTCCATCCATCTGTCTGCAAAAATCATGATGTCCTCATTCTTAATAGCCAAATAGGATTCCATTGTATAAATGAACCACATTTTCTGTATCTATTCTTCAGTTGAGGGACATCTGGGTTGTTTCCAGCTTCTATTACAAATAAGGCTGCTATGAACATAATGGGGCATGTGTCCTTGTGGTATGGTGGGGTGTCTCTTGGTTATATGACCAAGAGTGGTATAGTTGGGTCTTCAGGTAGAACTATTTCCAATATTCTGAGGAACTGCCAAATTGATTTCCTGAGTGGTTGTTCCAGTTTTCAATTCCACCAGCAATGGAGACATGTTCCTTTTTCTCCACATCCTCTCCAGCATGTGCTGTCACTTGAGTTTTTGATCTTAGTCATTCTGATTGGTATGAGGTGGAATCTCAGGGTCATTTTGATTTGCACTTATCTGATACCTAAGGACTTTAAACATGTCTTTAAATGCTTCTAAGCCATTCAAGATTCTTCTACTATGAATTCTTATGTTTTTCTTAAAGTTAATCCTGAAATGGAGGGTTTATTTAGTGAAGTAAAATTTAAAAGTACATAAGAGAATTTCATTAAGCAAAACTCAATAGCTTCAGCAATATCAGTGATAATCATTTTATTTAATCTCCAATTCTTATTTTAAATTACCCTGATGAGAGAGTAAATGGGATGAAGTGTCTACTTGTCTACTCCCTTGTGGTAGACAAGCATTGTTAGAAAAACCTGGGCAGTAGATACTCAGGAAACCTGTGAAGACATAAGGACATTTGATCGTGGTTTTTTGCTTTGTTTTATTTTGTTTTTCTGTACATTATATGCTTTTATATAATAAGGCATTTATAGCTCCAAATATTGTTAGGAAATATCATTGCTGAATAGTCACTTTATATTACCAAACACTTTTATGTAAAGACTAGATTTAACTTTTTAGTAATATATTTTAAAATGTAATGTTGACCTTTGGATAATTTAGCAATTTGTATATGCAACTTTGAGATAAAAATGATGAACTGATAAGTTTTTTTTTTAGAAACTAATAGATAGAGTTTATATGAAAAAATACATGACTTAAATATGTTGGCAAATGTGAGACATATCAAATCTTCTTCCCATAATTGTATTATACATTAGAAAGTTTTTGTGTAATTATTTTTAGTGCTGAGATTTTAACATTGAGCCTTATATGTAGTGGAGGAAAACTGTTCACCTGAAGTACCTCACTAGCTCAAATAAATTCATTTGCAGTCTTCTATTTTTAGTGGAAGTTTCAGGTGATTTCAGGAATGAAGTCATCATTTGATCTACATTGCCTTTGAAGTTATAATAGAAATGATTTTCATGTTGAATGTTTCATAAGTCTATCATGAGAAAAATCTATAACCTTAAAAATACGGGAAAAAAATAAGATGATCATGGTATATGCTTTATACTCAATACTTCTGTTTTTCTATTGCAACCTTTAAGCTTTCTAAGTATAGTGTGGATTTTATACTGTTTTCTGTGATGAGGGAGCACTAACCAAGATAACAGAATAAAAGATGTTAATCCATTTCAAATGTTCTTGAAGTGAATATTTTTGTATTCTTATTCCCTTCATTCCAGTAATGTTAGTAACATTTCTTATGTGCACTACTTCTTCTGTAGGTTAAATGCAGGTAATGATAAAGCTAATAGATCATTGTCTCTATTTGGTTTATTTTAAAAAAACAAACTACTGCTAAAAGAAAATGTTTTTCCAGCTTCAAAAGGTCCACGAGCATGCGGCTATTATTGACCTTAGTGAGGAGAAAGGAGGGAGGTGGCCAGACAGCGTAAGCAGATTAGGTGCTAAAAATTATAGACAACAAAGTACAAAAGTGAAACTCACACTGTAACAACCCACCTACCTCGTAACCAGTCAGCTCTTGGATTCTTATCCATTTTCTGGAAGATGGTCACTCATCCCTACAACAGTGACATGCCAGTGACCTTAGTGATGTGTTACTAACAGTCTGTTTGTCTAAGACGGCCATCTATGTATCAAAAACTTGTGTTATACATACTTTGTGAATTTTACAGGATGAATTATAGATTAGCAAACTTTGTAACCTAGGAGAGTAGAGGACACTTCTGGTAGTTTAAGGAAATTTATTAAGCGAAGGGTTTGCATAATATCTTTCCTTTTAAAAAGTAGGGGTGCACTTTTTGTCATTTGATTTCTTTAATGTTTGTAATTCTAGTCATCAAACATAAAGCCCCATTCATGTTCAGCCAGAATACTACCGTGTAGATATAGCCCATCCAGGTTATGACTTTTACTTTCTGTATATACTAGAGAAGAGTTTACTAAAAGTAAACTGACCAATAATGACTAAGGAGCTCTCGAAAGCAGTAATGACATTTAATTTAATGCATAAAACAGAACTAAAAAAGTGATATTCATTACAGAAAGAGACACAGTTAAGCTATGAGGCAGATGACAATGACTTCCGCTAATGTCTCTTTGTCACAGAATACAAATTGTCTCTAGCTTGTAACAAAACACACTTTTCAATATCCAAGACCAGAGAATCATTCTTAATTTGCTGAATCACCATCCAGTTTTGAATATTTGTTATCTTTAAAGTGAGCAATAACTAGAGGGCTAAATGTATTACTAGATTCAAAATGATCTCTGTCAAAGGATTTTCAATTTTAGATAAATCATAAAACAATGCATTGTTTTTAGTTTTTATTTTTCTCTCTTTCTCTCTGTCTTTCTCTGTCACTCTTTCACTGTATGTGCCTGTGTGTCTGTAACTGTGTGTATATGTCTTTCTGTCTGTCTGTATGTCTGTATGTATGTATGTATGTATATATTCCTGTATCATGGCAACATGGCATGATTCAAGAATTTACTGAATAACACATAGGACTCAGTTTTCTACTTCAACTATGTGGGTTCTCACTAAGTAGGGCCACCAAACCTGGTAGTTAGCCCCCATGAGCCATCTTTTCAGCCCTTCTGCAATATTTTGAAGAAATATTTAGTTTCTCATCTTAATTTGTAAAATTCTTAATGAATAAATCCTTATCTCCTATTTCCTTTATTATATAAATTATTCTCCCAGTTTCCATAAAATCAACACTTTCCTCAAATCTTAATAAGGTGAATCTGAAAAGGGGTTGAAAATAATGCTTATATAAAAAATGATATTAGTGTGCTATCTAGTTTAGTTTATAGTATACCAGATAAAATATTCTTATTTGAAACCTGTTTTACTTCATATTTTTGAAGACAGTTTTGGTTTTCCCAAATATATACTGCTGATATTCTGCAGTTGGAAGCCATGCTTTTGCTAAAAGGTTGATGTAATCACATGTAGTCCTCTCAGATACTCTCAAATTCTCCCATAACAATCTCTTCATAATTGAATGCCAAAAATTCACATTGGTGTATCTCCTAAGGCTAGTTTAATTGTCTGTGCCTTTATTTCCAGGAGAGTAAATTCAAAGAAATTACAAATAGAGTGAATAGATACTCAAATGGACATTTTCTAGTATGCTTTGAGATGCCAACAACAAAAGTGAGAAGGATAGATGTTCTAAAAACGTTTGAAATGTAGTCAACTATGGATCACTTTTCTTGAAAAGAAAGAAAATGAGAGCATGACAAAAGGTCATGGTAGATAAAAGATTCTGTTTAAGGTATTTTAAATTATATGATAATCAAATTCAAATGGTGATTGGGACATCAGTGACCCAAGTGCCCAAGGTAAAGTGGAGCTGGGAACATACTGTTTGAAAAGCATCCACACACCACGCACGTGTAGAAATATCAAGCTTCTAGTGATGCCTATAGAGCTGGTCTACAAAAAGGTACCATGACAGAAGAGTGCTAGCTCAGCATAAAGAGACAAAGGGCAAGGATGTGACACAAAGTAAAGAAATAGAAAAAAACTTGTGGGGAAGTGGCAAAAACGAACCAAAAAGAAAAACCAACCAAACCATTAGAAATACAAAACCAACTTGAAGCAAATAAGGAAGGACAAAAAAAGACCAAGGAAACAATCTCTTCATAACAGATACTAAGAACTCAATTAAAATTAAGGCAAATAGGTCACTTATTGATTTCTTTTCAATAGGAAGGTTTTTATCTCCTCAGTATAAACAGCAATGAGATAGAGGACAGTTGCCCGAATAGACAGCTAATTATTACAAGTTTTAGGAGCTCCTTAAGACAAAGAACTGCGTGTCATAGAAGAGACTAGAAAAACTGTATTAACAATGTGATATATAGAAGATTTTACTATGAAATGGCATTTGTGTACAGATCCTAAATTCATCACAATGAATAAGAAAGCAGTACAGGAGAGCACATTGTAGAGTGTGGGTGGAAGCAGAATCCTTGCTAAGACCAGCCTACTCACCATCATTAGACACTGAGTCAACAACAATAACAAAACCAACTTTTAAACATTTATAATTGTATATTTTAAAATCATATAATAATATTTTATATACTCTATTTAAAGAGTTTATATACAGTTTAATTTACATACTGTATTTTATATACTCTATTTTATATACTGTATTAATGATGCCTTAATGTGTAGATATAACTTTATCATTTTAAATTTAAATATAAGGTTACAATTTTAAGAGCAAAGGATATGACCTATGAAATCCTGCTGTATGTAATGTTTTCGATTAATTGGGAAATGCATTCATCATATAACTGAGCTTCTGCTATATAGCCCTTGTGATTATCAAGTGATTTACAACACTACTTGTGTTGTGACTTTTATCTTTTCTATAACTAAATAATGGTCAGTCTTTCCACTAGAACAGTGTAGCTAGAACTGATTTAAGTAACTCTTCTGTATCATTTCAGTGATGAGGAGACAGAACGTTTATTGTGGCCTAATTTTGAGTCAGAACATCCATAGGGCATTTAATTGATTGCCTTTCTGAGAACCAATTAATGAAATCCATTGCTATTGCTTCACAGAGATTACTAGATGTTGAATCAAAGCTGCAAAATAAAGTGCACATAAGATTCTCTGGGGCTGCTGTGACTGCTAGTAGGTATGAATGTGTGCATGTTTGTATCAGGCAGGTTTCACTTGGTCATCTTCTGAAGTGAAAGAGAATTTGTTTGAGAGTAAGTGATTTTATATATATATATATATATATATATATATATATATATATATATATTTGAAGACAAATAATAATACGCTGTGGAATTAAGTATTCATATATATATATGTATATAATATATAATATAAATATAACTGTAAACATGTCTCTACTTGTATTATTGTATATATACTATACAGGAGCTGTCTACATCGATTGCTACTACTTCTATGAAGTCCAATGACCTCAAGAAATGGGGGAAGGAACTGGGAGGAGCAGAGGGTGATATTGGGATGTAAAGTGAATAAATAAAATAAATTAATGAAAGATTAAAAAGAAAGCCCGTAATGCACCTGTGCAGATAGCTGTTAAGGCTAATTAATTAAATAGTAGAGTATAACAACTATGCATGTTGCTTTTTCATCATTCTGTGTACCATAAGTAAGTGATAATTGATTTAAATTAAAATCGGAGGATAAGTGAAATACAATATACACAAATGCTACATGTCTATATGTGAAAGATGTAAAATTTTTGTTTTTGGAAGTCTATCCTACAACAATTGCCTCTTGTTTGAAGGAAAAACTATATGCGTGTGTGTGTGTGTGTGTGTGTGTGTGTATGTGTGTATGTGTGTATGTGTGTGTGTATGTGTGTGTATGTGTGTATGTGTGTGTGTGTATGTGTGTGTGTATGTGTGTGTATGTGTCTGTGTGTATGTGTGTGTATGTGTGTGTGTATATGTGTGTGTGTATGTGTGTATATGTGTGTGTGGTGTGTGTGTGTGTGTGTATGTGTGTGTGTGTGTGTGTGTGTGTGTGTGTGTGTGAAGGGCCATAGAATTTTGAACTACAGAAGTATTTTTAAAGTGAACCCATATTCATAAACTACTGGTATTATCTTAATTAAATGACTGGCAAAATATCTGTGAAATTACAACCTGTTTCAGCCAAAAACTTCTTGTTCGTTTTCAAATAACTATTCATTCATATTATAGAATATAAGACACTTGAATTACCTATTTACTCAAAAACTGTGAGACATGGCCTCTTCTTCTTCATGGTAACATTGTCCCAGGGTGTGCTTGTAGCAAATGTGAATGGGTAGATCAATCTCATTGTAACATTTCTGGTGCAATAAAGAGACTCAGTAGCAGGCATTGTATAAGCTTACTTAAAGAATAATAGGAGTTCTGTCTTACATTATGTTTCTCCTTGACTTCCTGCTGTCAGGTTCCTGCTTATGTCCCTTTCCTAACTTCCATCAAAAATAACTGTGATATACCAGTGGAAGCAATATAAACCATTTCTCCCATGGCTCGCTTTTGATCATGGTAGTTCATCATAGTAATAGTTACCATGACTGGGACAAGATTTTATGCACTTCCCCATCCTAATAACAAATAGCAAAATAAGCAATCTGTGCTCTTTCACTGTGTTGTTACCACTTCCTTTGAACCACACAGATGATTTTTATCAATGGTTGTATCTATGAGATGCATGTGTTTGAACAAGGCCTCATGCCATGCTGTAATATGACCTGCTGAACATTCATGTGTGATGCCCTTAAAGATATTCATGTTCTTTTTGTTCTCCATTATTGTATTCAACTATGATCATTTAAGTATTTTATCAAAATACACTTTTTAAGCATTCTGGTCCACAAGCACCATTCTTATCCATGTTTATAGCAGATTTTTAGTAACATAATGAATTGTGTTATATGATTGTACCTGATGAACCCATTATCTGCAAAATATTCTGTTACATGAGAAACAGAATTTTGAAGTTTGGGGTCCAAGATGTGGAGCAAGAAAGACTAGAACCTAACAAGATACAAAAGATAAATAAATAAGAAAATAAATAGATAAACAAAAAAGAAAGGAAAAATAAGATTTTGGAAACCCATTTTATCAGAGAATATATTCCTGGAGATATAAAAACACGAGTTTATGTCTTTAGCATATAAATATGGGCCTAGCTTAACTAAGTCTGATTCTCTTTGTTAAGATGACAGACTTTTAACTTTAATGATGCTGACAGTTTAGCTTATGTTAAGGAAGTGCTCAGCAAATATTAGTGCAATTCATCTAAGAATTTTCTTCATGATAGCATTCTCAGTAATCATATAAACAAACTATTACTTTATGAATATGGGGACTTGATTGAAATGGGCAAAATTATGTGTTAAATATCTCCATATCAGTGTGACATATTTAAAATATGTTCCTAAAATATTTCAACAGTAGTTTAGTATATACCATAAACATAGTCACTGTTTATGACCTGATTAAAGTGAATTATTAAAATAGCAGAATCAATGATTATTTTTAATGTATTACTGTCCTGATAAAAATTTGATAGGTAGTAAAACATTTTAAGGAAAAGGAAATCATATATTTTAATATATCTTTATAGTATAAATAATTAAAAATATGGTAATGACTATCATGAGTTATATTGCTAATTCTTTATTCTTGTTGACAAATCTATGTCAAACACCTATAGAAGCCATCATACATACATATTAATTTAGCTCCTTTTATATGTCTGTAGAGTGTTGAAGAAATGATAGTAGTTAAAACTAAATGTCAAAATATTTTCTAGATCATCATTATTTACTTTTATTCTTTATCTCTTTTTCAAGGATAACTCTTGATTATCTACTTTTTAAGACCTAAGTATTTGCTTTGTTTCACTCTAAGTTTATTTAAAAGTTAATACTCCAAAAGAAAAAATTTAGTGTAGCTAACACAACATCCACAGACATAAACACTAATTTCAAAAAAGAAGCAGCATTAGAACTAAGGAAAGTGAAACTAAGGTTATACATATTAATGTCATAATAAAATCTGATATATTCAGAGCGTGAGAAACAAAATGTGCAGTAGAGTGTGACTTTAGCTGACATTCCGAGGTATGTTTGTTTTTTGTAAGTTGCTACGGGAAACTGTTTTATTTTCCTGCCTCTTTGTCTTTCTCTTCCTTCTCTGCCATCCCCCAGATTGAGGAACAAAACTAAGGATGTCTGTCCTCTCTATTACCCAATGCAATCCATCATAGGAAATGGATGGCTGTAGATGCCAAGGATGGATCATCCACAATTCTCAATACCCGATATGTTTCCTCTACTTTAGTGAACTCTCAGGGTCAAACTTTCTTGTGTTCATTTCCTCTTCTAGAGAATACTCTCTCCCAGACTGTATTTTATAAAACCTACAAAGGTAATTTTGCTGCTCAGCAATGATTCCTTCTCCCTGTCATGTCATTCAAAAACTCTTGATAGAACTTACAAGCATGGGATGCTCTTAATCATCTTTCCCAAGTAGAAAGCCGTAAGCTCTTCAAGTCAGATTACAAAATGTATCTTTTCTTTGGTTTTCAGTTGGTTTCCATTCTTTGAGATTTCATATCTGCATAAAATGTATTGTGATTAAATCTATCACATTTTATCTCCTCAAATTTATACTCTATACCCCACCAGCACTTTTTGCTTCTAACTTTATTCCCCTTTTAATAAAACCTACTGAGTTAATTTAGTATGGCCTACATATGCATAAATATAGAACCATCTACTAAACGTTGGGTACCCACTAATAGGATGATGTATCAGTATAAAAAAAAACCTGATACCCCTCCCCATCAATTGCCAATATTTACTCAACTAGGGGTCAGACTTCAAGATTCCCTTTATCCATTCTTGTATTTTTGCTACCTTCTCATAGAGAAGCATCTCTTTAGGGATAATTGGGCTCAGGGCCTTTTATGACATTAAGGTAGTGTATTATCTGGGTTTTCATAAGTAAACGACATAAACTGGGCTTAACAATCATCTTTCAATACAACCTAAGCATTTGGTTCATAAGTCAGTGCTAGCAAAAAGAGTTCTCTAGAAGTAGAACTCTCAATGATCGCCATATCTCTTTAATAAACATGTAAGAAATTTTATCCTATACTATGGTACATAAGGATAAGTTTAACTTGTTTCATCATTGATGGGTATGGTCTTAGAAGTCATGTATATTTTCTTCAAACATAATCTTTAGAAGATGGTATTTAATACATAAGCTCTTATATTATCCAAAGGCATGGGCAAGAAGAATTTTAAGAAAAAGCTAAGGACCATCTTAAATGTGAAGTCTTACAGGGCTGTTGAACACTCATACTGGTTAGTGTTTTTATTTATTTATCTATATGTTTGGTTAGTAAGGCTACCAGGACTCAAAGTGGGTGACATTACCCAAAATGTCCAACAATGTGGAGATTGAGCCAGGAGAGACCACCTCCAATAGAGAAACATGGCCCCCAGTTAAGGCAGGGGACCACCCATCATCAAATTTTTTAACCAGAATTGTTCCTGACTAAAGGAAATGAAGGTACAAAATTGGAGGAGATACTGAAGGAAAGGCTACCCAGTGACCAGCCCCACTTGTGATCTACCCCATGTGTGCACACCAAATCCTAACTGAGGCCATATTGTGCAGACAGGAGCCTGGCATAACTGTTTTCTGAGAGACTCTACCAGCAGCTGACTGAGACAAATACTTACAGCCAACCATTGGATTGAAGTCAGGGACCAATATGGAAGGGTTAGAGGAAGGACTGAAGGAGCTGAAGGGGATTGCAACCCCATAGGAAGAACAGCAGTTAACTAATCCCAACCCATCAGAGCTCCCAGTGACTAAGCTTAAAGCCAAGGAGTATATATGGGCTGGTTTGTGGCCCGGGGACATCAGCAGAGGACTGCCTTGTATGGCCACAGTGGGAGGATGCACTTAATCCTGTGGAGACTTGATGTCCCTGGGAAGAGGGATGCTGTTGGGGATGAGATGGAGTGGGAAGGAGATGAACTCTAGAAGGAGGGATCGGAAAAGCAGACGACTTTCGGAATGTAAGTAAATAAAATCATTTAACTAAAATAAGAAACATTATGGAAAGGATTTTTATAATTCCTAAATAGGTGTGTAAATTCGGTATTAGTTATTTATAATGAGAACTCTTTTCTCCTTGTACTACATAGTGAATATCAATATATTTGCTTTCGAATTTGTTTCTTTTAAAACAATCATCTTGTTATATTTTAAGGAGAACATCATTAAATGTTATGGCTTCTGATATAATACAGTCATACTTTGTGCTTGACTATTCTAATTCTTATCTAAGTAGTTAAAGTTTTAATGACACTTTTTGTATTGTTTAATTGTAAATATATTCAGATAAGTTTCCATATTTCAAGTGCAACATCCTTCAGCTTTGGCTAAACTTATGCTATGTACAATAACACAATGCATTCCCTTGCAGAGATTCCCCCTATGGGGAACTTAGATTATCTCCTCATACATTCAGTACAAACCAGACTATCTGGCCCTGAAGCTGTCATGCATCACATTTGGGTGTCATCAAGTTAAATGATGTATTTTACTATCTTTGTACATGAAAAAAAAACATAAATTTTCTGTGATTAGCCTATTAGTTAGTCCTCCCTATTAATTTTACACTTCAGTATTTTAGCAAAAAAAAAAGTATCCACTTAAATCTCTTAGATTTTTTTTTTAATTCCAATTAAAGGCACAAAATGTGATTAAAGTGTCAAACTCTAAATTTTACAAAATAAGAGTTTAGGGTTTACTTTTTCATCCCCTCTCACCATTTATTAACTTTTAGACACTTCCTTTATTCCCCATCCATTCCATAATGTATACATCTGAAAATATTCTCTTTTCAAATGCTGAGCATACTGAGATGAAGGATGTGCAAGTGAGAGATCTCCCATTACTACTCCTCAGAGCACTCAACTCTAGCAGTCCAGTGACCATGGAAGAACTGGGTTTACCTGAAAGGGGAGCTGGAAATGAAAAGAACAGGGAGTAGGCCAGGGTAGAGAGAATGAAGCCAAGACAAAGGTTCCTAGTTTAATATTCAGCGCTGCATTTATATAGGGAAAGCACACAGGCCTATCCTCTATTTCAGCTGGATTATGTTGCAGAGTGGGAAGTTCTTCTAAGTTCCCATAGGAAGTTGCACATGCAACCAAGACGATGACTCCAGCTAGTTCGTTAAGGTACAACAAAATGATCAAGGTCTATTCAGCCTACTCAATGCTGGAAAAAAACCTGCTTAAGGCTGGGAAGGACACACCCAACTACACATATCTTTTCTATGTGTTGGAACTCTATAATCCTATTGTCTTCCAGGAAACAGAATTGTTTTGTTCCCAGTCACCTATTGTTTAAATTCCTTCGAAGGGGTTTAATGTAAGCAATGTCTACCCTTCTTCCCAAGCTCTCAGGGACACAGGAATGCATAAGTTCATCAACATTCACTATGAAGGAACCAATGAGTTTACTGGGTTTTCTTATAAAATGTCATCATGAGGACGCTTGGTTGCCTCCCACAACTGTCTTCAACTGAAAAGCCATACACAGCAGCAATGATGGCTTACTCATGCCTGACTAAATGAAGAAACCCCTGATCTAATTCTTTCCAGGATCTAGAGCTGCTCACCCCTCCCACATACTGAGTTGGCAAGTGGTAGGGAACAACTAGATTGTCAGAGAAAAGCCTCCTGCTTGATCCCATGTCCAAGTCTGGCATACACGAACAATTTGCAAGGGGCAATGTGAAGGAGGGGGATGTTATAACTGAACTTGCCAAGATGGTGGTCATTTTGTTGGAAGACAGTCACGTATTGCCATGGACGGGGTTCGTTGAAGGGACCCCATTTTCCATGGAATGAGAGTTCTGGTCAGGTGGGCAACAAGTCGGCGATGACAGACAGAGTAGACACAAGAGTGTGCTAAATCTGAATGTATTTGTATAAGGTAAAATTCAGGCTTAAATAGCATACAGCAAGCAGGGCAGATGACAAGAGTCATGTAGGTGAGCGAGGGTTACAAAAAAGTCAATAGGATCAGAGAGCAAGACTGAAGTCAAGTAGGCAAGTGACTGCCACATCAAGGTCTGAAGGATCGGGTATCCAGATGTGAGGCAGGCAGAAAAGTAGTAGTACCCTCCCTGCTGGGGCTATTTTGGTATTCCCATGCTAATTCCCTGGAGGCAAGCACCAGGAAGTTCCAATCTAACAGTTTTTGCTAATGCCCTTGAGTGAGGGAAGCCCTTGATTACTCTCTAGTATGTAAAACAGTTCTGTCTTCTGTGGGACTGCCTTAGAATTCTAACTATGCTAACAGTGAGCAATGGTGTCTGACCTTTGTTGCTAACTCTGGGGACATTCAATATAATAAGGCAGATTCCTTGAGAGAAATTCCAAGCTAAGGACAGCTTGGAATTAAATTAGGATATGCTGGAACGTTGTGCTGGCCAGGAGACAGTACCTAATCTTAAATTTAGCCATTAACGAATCATTTCTTGGGGTACCTTTTATGCCTAAATAAGAGGGCGTGTTGACAAATGGAAAGACTAATCTGGAACACATCTGAATTAGGAGATGCCAGCGACTATCTGAATATCCAGGAGGCATAAACTCCCCTTTGAAGTCATAACACCTCTTATCCTTAATCAGGCTTTTACTCCCGATATTGTGGATTTTACTGGAGTAAATGAGTGGGCATGGCAACTTATGACATCACTCTCCTACCATTTATACATTTGTCAGTTCAACTAATGTCCACTGTCAGTTTTGGTAGTAAAGTATGCACCTATTAGACATTTTTCAGGCCTCCATTTCTCACAAAGATGAATGAAAATCATCACTTTCATTGCATATGATTAAAATTGATATCCACCTACTTCTCTGTAGAACTTGACACTAGTGTTTATATGTGCATAATTTAATAGCCAATACTATGAATTATATATAATTATATATATATGATAGTACAGATATAATTAAATATATATGAATTAAATGTATAATTCATAGTGACACATAGACACATCAATTATTATTTATTATTTGCCTCACAAGGTTCACCAAAAAGAGAGGGAGAGAGAGAGAACCAAATATACATATGTCATACACAGAATCATCTAAAAATATCAAAAGATATAAAGTGGGTGAATAATTCTTTGTAGAAAGTAGAAATTTTACTATAAATAATCACTATTACACACTGTAAAAAAGATGATTTATTAATTGACTTATGCTGAATAGATTCTCCAATCTAGACCCTTAGATACTCAAAGTGTGATTGGTACCAAAAGAGTAAAAAAAAAAAATTACAGCAATATGCATGTGACATGCATGCATCATTATTTTTGAGAAACAAAGAAATTTGCTGAAGATACAAGCTGAAATCTAATGTCTGTATTCACATTTGTTAGTTCACTTACCATTACAAATTAGTCTACTGTAAAAATGAATATTCCTCTACATACTTGAGCATTTATTTTATTTTTTTTATTTTCCTTCATGAGGTTGTTGAATCAAAGTCATCTCAATGATAATTTCTCAGATTGTAAGAATAAAACCTTCAAAGTCCCTTACTATAACCAGTAGCTCAATGTAATCAATTGAGTACTTAATAGGTAATGAGTTGATTAAAGACATAATTAGGAAGACAAACATCAGGGATAATAAGTGATTAGGGAATCTTTTGAAAGGATAGTAGTAGTTCATGTTGGCTTATATATATTGCTTTTGTGCTAATAAGGATCACTGGTTCATTAGTGCATTTTCAAGCTACTTACTGAGTTTTCAATGCTTTGAGTGATATCAAAGCCAGAGAGGCAAACTCAGGGAGCTGAAGAGGTCTTCTAAGACAAGTGTGAATATCTATGATATTCATAATAATTCACAAATGTAACTATAATTTACTTAAATGCTTCTGATTTTCTAATGATTGGGAGAATCCATGTGAGTAGACATAATTTTAAGTCCAACCCTTTGGTTTTATTCTCTAGTAGGAGACACACTTATGATGGATATCAATCTTAGCTGAAATTCTAATTGTCAGGAGCATGCCATAAGTTATAGGGGATCTACACCATGAAGTGAATGGAGTTGAGGTGGAAAAAGAGGCACTTATAAGCAGGCTCAACAGGGCAGAGAATGAGATTGGAGAAATCATACTGGAGGACATGAATGTTTGGGGAAGTTGCCTACAATAGTCCCAGCCTGCCATGACCAGTAGAAGAAAGTTTTTTTGGTTTTGAATATCTGGCTACCACACACACACGCACACACACACACACAAAGATAGGCTGGAAGGGAAACTAAGCTAAGAGTATATTCTGAAATAATTTTTCAATCAATTTCTCCTTAGAAGAAATAGGGAAAATGGAAAAAATGAGCTGTTGCAAATTAAAAAGAAAAATTCTTTCCAATTTGTTGAGCCAGCTCTTTAAGTTACTTTGTAAAATATATCATTGCAGAGTGATTGATGGAGAAAATATTCTTATCTCTGTAAATATGTAAATTAATTATTATGGCTCAGGAGGCACACACTATTTTAACCTTGACTAAACAGAGAATATTTACTTAATTACTTAATTACAGTAATCTGTGAAAGAGATCGCTATCCAGCTGACCATTACAATACTGTCAGGTTTTTCAAATTAACATTAATATTCTGCTCTTCACTAAATATCAATTCTCTCATGTCTCCTTTGTTCTTGGTCTTACTTTTTAGAGAAACTGAGGCAAGTTTTATGCAGTGTTTTTCTTTCTCCTAACCTAGAAGCACTGCTGATTTATGTTCAATGCAAAACCAAAACAAATTTAAAATAACCCAAAGTCCAGAAAACAGTACCATATCAGCCCTGGAGTTCTGTACACCATACAATGCTTTTTCTCCTCACTAGGAACTAGTACATTGCATCGTGGTGTGGAGCATACAGAAGATTTAAGATGCCTTTTTGACTAGGGAACATATCTATTTCTAATAGAACATCTGTCCTCACAATGGCAGGAAGAAGCTGTCAACAGAGTATGAAATTGTTATCATAAGTGGCTTAGCTTTTTCCATGTGGAAGTATACTTATTGATCTTAATAGAAACCTGAGCTGGAACCAAAGGATTTCTTCATTTTCATCTCTTTGTTTGTATGTTTGTTTGTTTTTTTTCATGGTTGGGTAAAAAATGCAAATGTACATCAATATTACATTTGAAAAATTACAAATTAGGAGGTACCAAAATGTAGGGCCCAGGGAGTAATTATACCTTATTTAAAAATCTCATGATTTTCTTGGAAATATTAGGAGTTGAAATGAATTAGTTTTCAGTGAATATTAGAGAAAGCATTTTATCCAAATAGATAGATATTCCCTAAAATATTTAAAGCAATGTTTGTAATCTATTATATGAAATCAAACAGGGTATATATGATGTCAAAATATTTGCAATTATCACAATAAAATATTGATATTAGGCAATTCTAGAAGTCATAGCATTATCCACATAAATATTATAAAGATATGTTGTATTAAAATCGCTAGACATATTTCCTTCCTTAATAACGAAAACTATGTTTTCCTTTTTTAGTCACCTCAATTTTATGGAAATAATAGAATTCATTGCTGTCTCAAGATTATTTTATTATGAACTTATTTAGAAATCTCAAAGACTAAATGTCACTACGATAATGAATTATTTTTACATCATCTTAAATATATTCCAATGACAAGTCACTTTTTACATAGACATTAAAAATAACTCATGTATTTCATAGGAACTCACGTATTTACAGTGATATCAAAGTCCAAAGAATTGACATAATTTAATAAAAGGCAAATGAGACTTTTTCTTATATCATTGTAAGTACATGTAAGAGGGCATATTCAACAATATGAAGCATGATTCAGTCCACAATCATGGACACACACCACCCTGGTTATTCAAATAATTAGCATGGAAATTCATAGTATACTCTTTGAAGTTCTCAATCTCTTTTTGTGTAGTATATTAGCATCTCCTCCCCCTCTCTCTTGCTCCATCCTTCTCATTCTCTGTGTATGCATACTTCTTTTATTTATCTTGTGTCAAAAATGGTACAATAATCTACATTTTCATAGATAATATATGTGTGTGTAAGCATGTATAGTATACAGAACTGGATATTTGAGAACTGCATTCATTAATTGGTTGTTTCCTTCAGCCTGTATATCTTGGGGAATCAAGAATCAGTATTCAGTTCAGTGCCAAGAAGCTTTATTCACTGGACCTTCTCTTTGGCCCAAAACATTGCAAGTTCTTCACAATGTGTAGCATCCTACACAACCATGAAGTTTTTGTAGGTAGTTCCATGTGATACCAACATTTGTGAGCCCTCACTTTAATTATAAACACATACAATGATGGGAATTGAGAATATATTCCCCAAAAGGACTACACAATATCTTTATGAGACAGGTAGTTCTCTATTTAGATAAATTCAAAGATAATATTTGAGACCCACAAAAAACTCATCAGACTCACAAATATTAGGATGTTGTGATTTAGGATGTTTTCTGTGCTTTTCCATTCTTGGGATTCCTTGTTTTTTTCCCCATCTTTCTCAGAGAAAGGGAAATTTCCTTCTCTTTTATAATATATTCTCCATCTGCTCATGCGTTAGACGCTCCTGTCTTCTTTCTCATTCCACTGAACTCTTGCCCATGTGTCCTTAAGTTTGCTCTCTTCTGAAAAATCCTCTTATGACTACTATTTTCCAACAGATTAAAGCCCCAAGCTTTACACTGCATTATAATCCATGAGTCACTGCGCCTTTCATCCTTGCATTTGATGTCTCCCTAACACTCTTTCCTTTGTTTAATCCAAATAGAGCCAGAGTATTGAGTATATATGCATTCCTATAAAACCTGTTTCATTTTTCTTTTTGGAAAAGTATTCTGTATGGTCTGGAAATTTTGACTTATTCAGTAAGATATGATTTTATTAGATGATGTACTTTAAAAGGTCTTATTTTGGGACTTCTTTAGTTATTCTGTAAGATATAATTTAATTAGCTGATATATTTTTAAAGGTCTTATTTGGTTATGTCATTGGTTTTCTTTGTTCATGAGCTTCAGATCCTTTCTTTCTATCTTTAATACAATATTTTTGTCATTCATGGCTGCTGTAAGTTTATGAATTTGTTTCAACTGCAGAATGATGAACTCTTAATGTATGATACTATTTCTCATTATTCTTTCTTAATAGTTTCTGGCATTGTATATTTGTTCAGTGTGTTTTTTGAACACATGACTATGTCCTATGTCTCACAATAATGAGAATGTAAAATATCACATATGTGACCAATATACTTTATACTATTTGAGTGTGACTAAAGTAGATGAACTTACTTTTTCACTCCTCCAAAGATATATTGAACCTAGAGAAAAAAAAAACAATGAAAATAATTCATACTAAAAACTTTTCATTGAGAACTAAATAATCGCAAGGTTTATTTCTCTTTTGTTTTCATCACCAATTAGAACTCATTAAAACTGAGCTATCATTATGAACTAATGAAACAGTATTTTTTTAAAATGTGTGCTTTAAATTAACAAACTACTGGGAACAGGGCCTGCCCTGATGTTGTTGGTTTACCTAGGAATACTCAATTAGAAAAAAAATGAAGTTTTTCATTTGAAAGCAGATATCAATTGCAAGTAGCTTGGTTAGGGGTGGGACTGTATATCCACTTCTGCCTCTTGGAGCTTAGATTGTTTCTGGTTTAAAAGTGTATTATTCTTGTCTGTGCTGATATGGTCTCTGTGAGTTTCTATGCTTATCTAAACTTTTGTGTCTGGAAAATGCTGCTTCCACGCATTTACACACCCTACTTGCCCTTCACAATGTTTCTAAATATTGTTATTAATTGATCACTGAGTCTTGAGGGGAATGATTTGATAAAGACACTCATTTAGGACCTAGTGTTCCAAAGTCACTTACTCTCTGTACTGTGGGTCTATGTTTAAGTTCTCACCTATTCCAAGTATATATATACATATATATGTATATATGATATATATATGTATACATACATATATGTATGTATATATGTACATACATACATAAATATATATTACATATATATGCATAATATATATACATATATAAAATATATGTATGTATGTATGTATATATATTGAAGTATAAATATACCATATATATTGAAATGAATGTTTCGCTTGCAAGGCCTTACTAGTTAGCTCTGGCTAGTCTAGAACTCACCATGTAGACAAGGTTGGCCTCAAACTCATAGAGATCTATCTGTCTCTGCCTTCAAGTAGTGAGATAAAGAAGAGTGAATGGAAACCCATGCAAACTTGCCATGTAGAGGAAATCTATGCAGAGCAACGAGAACAAGCCTATTCTGCTCAGTAGAGTCTAACTTAGTTTTATATTCTCAAAAGAAATATTTATTGTTTAAAGCAAGAATTTGGGATTGTTTAGTCATTGTATTTTGTTAGACATTTTTTTTAAATCCCTAATCAACCAGACTGGGATTTGTATTCAAATATATAATTTCATGTGAAATTTCTAGTTTTTTGGTAAATTCTTTTTATCCTCTCATTTCTGTCCTGCAAGTTGTACTTTTCCTTACCCCCACCACAGCTGTCTCAATGTAAACAATGAACTGTTTACCAGCTATTTCTTTTCCATGGGAGGTGCATATGTATAAAACATAGCTTACAAAGGAGCATTTATTATTTTTATAATTTCTATTATCATTACATTATTGTTATCAATTTTTTCTCTCTACCTGTTATCTTCTTGGCCCCTAGAAAGTTTTCTGATACACTTAACTTTTCATGAAGAATTAGCTTTATTTGATAGCTTTTTTTCCCTTTTTCTTTTCCTTGCTCCTTTTTGCTACATCTGGTGTGTGTTTGTGAGTGTGTGTGTGTGCGTGTGCATGCACATGTAGATGCACATAACAAAAGGGATCAATCATGCTACCAATTTCAGCCACCATTCTGGTACAAATAGAATGTGCCTCACTCAAAGAATTAGGGAGATGGAGATAGAACAATGGTTGGACATCCAAACAAGCATGGCCGACATAGAGAGTTTTGATCCAGATTAGCAAGATCCTGTCTCATAAAAATAATAAAACAAAACCCAATGCAACATAACACAACAAATTCCAACCTGCTCTTACAATTGCTTAAAAAGTAATCAAAAGTTAAGATCTATTACATTCCCGTTATGTTTCTGTATAGTTCTTTGAACTGGGAAAAATATGTTGGCTGGGTTCTGCTGAAGAACAGTTACCAGGGGAAAGAAAGATAGTTGTAATATAACAAGACAAATGGAGACACTTTATACAAGAGATCTGTAAGGACACACACAGCTCATGGGCTGTGCTGTCTGCTAAAGTGTTCTTGTGACAACATATGGTCACATTAGGCATGCAATACCAAACTCAATAATCTATTGAAATGAGGTATATGTGTGGTGAGTGGGTAGGAAATAATGGTTTATGTCAGTGTAACTATGGATCTTGATAAGAAATGAATTCAAATGAATTCTCTGAGATGGAGGTGGTAGAAATCAAATGACATAATTTAACTGGTAGAAAATATGTTTTGCTTAAATATCTTCATTTATATCACTTCATCTAATAAATATATCTGATAGTTAAAAATATTTTAATAAATGTTTTAATTTCATATTTTCTATAATGCTTAAATCCATTTTGATGTTAGAGTATGAAAAAAAGACTATTTCAATACCATTCCTGTAGTGGTGCAGCATGGTAATTCTATCAGTACAAACAAGTATTGTAGGTCATATGGTGTCTATGACCCAGAGCTTGATCACTAGACCAACATACACTTTTTCTCATTCAGAGAGTTCCTTACATGTCAATGGGTTTTATAATCAGAGATGTCATAGAGTTGTAAAATATAATATATAATTTTGTAACCCTATATATATTTTTAAACATGTTTACTACTTTGTAATGTTGTGTGATTATAGCATTATTATATATGTATAATTTAACTTAGATGTATGTATATGTAAATATGCATTTAATATATATACATACATATTCATATTATAGTTCTCAGACTGTCATTGGTGGAATGGAGTTTATTGTAACTTGTATCTTTTTTTTGCTTTGTTTTGTGTTTTTGTTTTTTTGAGACAGGGTTTCTCTATGTAGCTCTGGCTGTCCTAGAACTCACTTTGTAGACCAGGCTGGCCTGGGTCTCAGAAATGTGCCTGTCTCTGCCTCCCAAGTGCTGGGATTAAAGGCATACACCACCACTGACCAGCCTTGTACCTTGTGTCTTGTCCCTCAGATAAAGTGATGAGATGAGAGTGGTACACAAGCTTTGTAGAACAGAGTTTAGGCTAAGCCCAGAGCATTTCCAGCTCTGTTTTAACTCTACTTAGTCCTAGGCCTAGAAGTGTTTAGCCTCCATATGGTTTAATCTTTCAAGCTGTCTGATTCAAACTGGCTTCTCTCAGCTTCTGTCTGAATTGGTTTGCTTTGCTTGAAACTAATTCTGGCAATCTGTTCTAATCTTCTGTATTCTTCTCATTTTCTGGCTTTCTCAAACCTGTCTCTGAAATTACCACCTGCCCCTGCCCCCAGCAATGATCCGTTAAGTAACCTTTCTTTCCTAACTGTTCTCATGAGAGTTGCACATATCCGATCTCTGACTCATTCTGTCAAATATTTCTCTCATTCAACACTTTGTCTATCCCTCAATCAGATATCACTTTTGAACTTTTTCCTTCTACACACTAATTTCCCCTTCATTGTTAGGGATTAAATTTATGTACTAAGGGTGTGTCTATATTCCAGCTAGATCATATAGTCCTAGAAGTCCTTGGATGTGTTCCTTTGCCATAGCAGCCATGTTGCTTGATATCAATCCTCTACACTTTGTAGTTCCTACAGAAGTCTAAAGCCTTAAAATAAAATCTTATTTTGGGAAACACGTAAGAAAATTTTACAACAGTAAAACCCAAACCCCATTCTTCAATTTACCCTACAAGTAGGATTTCTACTGTTTGTACTTTTCTTCATAGTTTAATATTCTGTGACTTCTTTGCTGTTATTCTATCAGCCTATTAAATATCAACAGAGGGTATTTGTACCACACAGGTGTTCTGTCTGAAGTAGGAGCTATGAGTAAATGTCTCTGCTCTTAAGGAGTTTTCAGTTCTTTTCATAGTGGCACGTATAGAAATTACATGGATTTCAGAGGATTCTCATAATTAGCCCATGACTAGGTCAACTTGTGAAAACTGTTTCCTTATAATTGCTGTAGTTTTATCAGCCATAGTTTTAGTAAGAGTCTGAACCTATTTTTATGAAAAAATAAGAATAATTGCAGCCAAATATACCAGAAAGCCAGATTTCTCAATTATCCCATTCATACTGGAGCTAGGAAGTACACAATCTACATTCTTAGGCACATCATTTGTTTTATGTGTTAAAACTATACATTTCCTACCAAAATGCTACAGTAAAATTGACTATAAAAGAAAAATACAAGACGTTCATCTTTGATTATGGCTTTCTGTTTACTTCTTAGTTGATTTATAATCTCTACTAATTAACACTAGTTTGTTTATTATCAAAACTTACTATGACTTAAAACTAAATGAAGTGGATATACATAAAAATGTGCTTGATGTTATAATTTGATAAGATATGTTAGCTTTCCTGTGTGATTTTATGGGAATTCTGGAGGCCAAGTCAGTAGACTTTTACAGTCAAGTGCCATTAGACAGTGCAAAGACTGGAGAAGCTTCAAGATTAGGTGGTAGCTTACACATGTAGACAGTAGGAATTTCAAAGTTCTATAAAGGAAGAGTAAGAAGTGTTGAAACATAAAGTCCCTTATCATTATTTATAAAATTGGGAAGTTTTCTGAAGAGAAGCATATGGGGTTTTCATATTTATTGTCTAATAAAACAAGTATTTTTTTAAAAATATTTTTCCTCAGGTTCTTTACAGAAAATATTTTAGTATGTATTTTGCTTGTGTTTTTTTTTTTTGTATTAAGCAATTGGAAATTAATAGAACTTCTAGGTTTAGAAATGCAAAAACTATTATATTCTTCATTAAACACTTAAATTTGTATAACTGATTTCTTATGGCAGATTCCCATCTAGGATTTCTAATACACTGTCTTAAATATATGACGTTCCCCCTTTTAAGAAGGAATGAAATGTCCACATTTTGGTGTTCCTTCTTCTTGAGTTTCTTGTGATTTGTGGGTTGTTTTTCCTGTATTCCAAACTTCTGGGCTAATAACCACTTATCAGAGAGTGTATACCATGTGTGTTCTTTTGTGATTGGGTTACCTAGTGTAGGGGAATGCCAGGGCCAATAAGTGGGAGAGGGTGGAGTGGCAAGCATGGGGAGGGGGAAGGCAACAGGAGTTTGTTCTTGTTGTTTTTGTTTGTTTGGTTGGTTTTTGGAGGGGAAGTGGGAAAGGAGAAATTTACATGTAAATAAAGAAAATATCTAAAAAAAATGACATTATTTCAAAAAATATAAACTTATGAAATGAAAAAAATGATGCTGTTTTTAAAATTTATTTATTTTATCATACAATACATACTGACTACACTTTCCCTTCTGTCCACTCCTCCCAGACCACCTTTTCCTGACTGACTTCCCTCCCAAAGTTTCCTTTCAGAAATGAGCAGGCTTTCCAGGTATATCAACCAAACATAGCATAAGAAGGTACAATATGATGATGGACAAACCCTTGGGAAAAATGACCCCAAGAGCATGCAAGAGTCAGAGACACCCACTCTTACTGTTAGAGGTCTTACAGGACATTAAGCTATAGAACCATAACATGTGTGCAGGAAACCTAAATCAGATGCATACAGGCTTGCTGGTTGTCCCTTTAGTCTGCGAGCCTCTATGAGCCCCGTGGGCTGTGCTCTCCTGGTGCCCTTTACTACCCCTAGCTTCTACAATCCTCCTCCATCTTCCTTGGGGTTATCTGAATCTAATATTTGGCTATGGGTCCCTGCATTTGTTTCCATCACTTGTCGAAGGATGCCTCTTTGGTCATGATTGGGCTAGATTCTGATCTCTGAGTATAGCAGAACTTCATTTGGAATCATGTTATTGACATTCATTTAAATCTTTTTACTTTTTTCTTTTCAGTTTATTTTTTGGAGGTATCAAGTAGAGATAGGGTGTGAAGGAAAGAATGGAGGAAAACAAATATATTTTTAATAGAATATTTACTCAGAATATCTTACAGTCCTATTAAACTATGCTATAATTACACATATAAAATTCATTTTCCCATATACAGTGGGATTTAAAAATGAATATTACATAGATTCTTTCAATAAGTAATCAGTGATATGAGATTACTAGTTATGCTAAACCTGACATTTTTTTAACGTATAACCACGTATGCTCAAACATTTTGTAGTATTTTGTTTTGTTAATTTGATTTTGGTTCTTTAGGCTAGGTCACAGGGAAGATATTTAGCTGTGTTTGAGCCAAGGTATTTATGTGATGGCTGGTCATCACTATGACTTACTCTCTTTGCTTGTCCTTCTAATAGATATTTTAGACCATTGTCTTTTATTTTAAACACTTTTCAATTAAGTTTTGTTTTATGATAATTGCAATATATGGGTCTTGCATAATAGCTTTATGTTTAACTGGTCCTTTCTTCCTACACACCTGTTGGTCATGGCAGAAATATGTGGTTAATACATTCGTTCTATCTAATCTGCCTCTCTGTTTTCTAGAAGCCTATGACATAACATTTATTTAATAAAAATAGGTAGGGTGGAAAGTTTTAGTTTCATAGCAACAGGATTAAAATTTATTTCAAGGCTTTAGTTATGAATCTTCCCAGGCCTCATTTATACAGCATATTATAAAATAAAATGTGATATTTATACATTAATATTTTATATAACTGAAGCTTGTGCTTCACAAAATTCAAGATGCAATCACTTTGACACAGAATTGTGTTCAATTTATTCTGTGTTATAGCATTCAAAAGTCCTTAACTATATTCAAATATGTGGCTTGGCTGGTTTTTGGTTTATGGAATAGCTAGGAAAATAAAAGAAAATCAACAAGTTCTAAAGTAAGCTCAAGTTAACTTGACCAGAAGTGCAAGGATTATCTGGGACATCAGATATTTGGAGATGTAGGCTGGGCATACCTACCAATATATAGGGATAGTTCATGTTAGTTTTATCATATAAGGAATATAAGGGTAGTATATTATAGGAAACTTAAAAGAATAGTAAAATAGGCATTTTTTCATAAGGAAAAATATGTCCCCATATATTCTTTTTGTTTACCTTTTGTATACATTCAACACACTATTTTATGTAAGCTGCAAAGACCCTGGTTTTTTATTCATAAATGTTTAAACATGTATTTTGTGAAATTATATCACAGATACTAGGAATGTGATTATTATTTCCTCAAAGATATTTCAGTTTTATTCAAAATTCTAATTTTGTGTATGTTTTTTACATACTACAAGATCTACTGAAGGTGCACATTTTCCATTCATTAGTGTGTTGTGAGTAGCTTTTCATGGAGAAAAGTGATGTGACCTCCTCTCTCAAAAGTATAAGACAAAGAGAGAGCTGAGGAAATTAAACAAATTGCTTTATGAAAACTCAGTACCACCTCTGATTTGACCAGACAGTTATGTAGGTGATGGTGAGCACTTCAGTCTCTAATGTCACATCAAGAGCCACTATGCAAGTTTATCCCAGTATTTCAGTATAGGTGATTACTTATTTGGATATGCGATAATTTATATGAACACTTTTTAAGTATCTGCAATTAAGACTTAATTTCTTGAGTTATGTTTTGATTTTGTCTGTCACTCTTCTCTTTTCTAGTCTCCTTATCCCTTATTTTTTTACCCCTTTTTGTCATGTGGCATTTTCGAAGTTCTAGTATTATATATTCACTCCTTATCTTCCTTCCATTTTCCTGTGCAAATGTGAATCTTTTTCCTGTGTTTGGATTGTAGGAGATTTTAAAAGTGATTGATTTGTCTGCTTTGATGTTTGCATCTTTCTTCCAGCACTGTCTTGCTTTCTAATAGCATTCTCTGCCACAAACAATCTCCCAAGTTCATTGGCTAGTCACTAATACTTAGAAAACAGCATCTATGTATAAATACAACTCCTGGTGCAAGAATGTACAACAGTAATACGGTACATCCAAAGGCAAAATCACTTCAGTCTTTGGCAATACAAAATGGTGGTGTACCAAATTGATGGACATTCAAATTCCCATCCAGTGTTATAGGCTTCTTCATTCTTATTATCCCACATATTTTTCTTCCACAACAAATCCCACATTATTAATAATCTCTTTAGCTTTACCCATTTATATGTTACAAAATAATTTTAGTATATGGATTTCTTTTCAGGAATTATATATTTATTCAACCAAAGCTTCTTTGAATTTTTTATACTATTGAGAAGATTTATAGTAAATTAACTTTATCTTTACTGGTCATGAAATCATACTTTTATTTTCAAAAATTCCTTGGTATAGATATAGTTTTACATTTGGTTAGAGTTGAAGGTAAATGAGTGTTATGAAAATATAGATAGACTATTTTTCATAAAGAATTAAATTTTATCTGAGCTTTGAGGCTGTAAAAGGACATATAACATCTTCAAACTTTGTCAGAGTTAATTAACATTTCAATTTTACAATCATCAATGATGAAAATACAGCTTTTTTTTGAAAAAAGAATTATAGTATAAAATGTCAAAAGTAAACTTAGGGCAAGTTAATAAATTATTGGGAGTTCCATCCCAATCTTAAACAAAAGTCACTGAATTTTTTTAAATAAAATTCAACTACTCAAACAGTAAATTTTAAAAGCAAACATTCTAACACAAGACCATCAAAAGATAAAAAAGATATTTTAATTTGATCCTTATGTGCTGAGAAAAAACTTTAGATGAATATTGACAGTCTAGAATTCCATTATTAAGCTGTTACACTTCAATTACAATTGAGCACTTTCTATTTAGTACAAATCAATTCTTAGCAAACAATACTATCAACGGAAAGTAGAGGTCTATGGATAGTATTTAATGATAATGCATGACTCATTGACATTTGCAATTCAGAGTTTTCATGTTGTCTTTTTAACACCAAGGCATCACTGACATCACAAAAAACAATGAAGTCCTATTAGATAGAATAAGCTAGTGCTTCTGAAACACCTCAAATCATTGTTTTTGTTTGTTTGTTTGTTTATCATTATGTTTTTGATTTGTTTGCTTTTCAATTAATTTTTGGTTGCTGTCTATTCAGAAACTTTTCTTGGTGTCATAGTTTGTTTGTTTGTTTTTTTGTTTTTTCGAGACAGGGTTTCTCTGTATAGCCCTGGCTGTCCTAGAACTCACTCTGTAGACCAGGCTGGCCTCAAATTCAGAAATTCTCCTGCCTCTGCCTTCCAAGTGCTGGAATTAAAGATGTTTGCCATTATTGTCCGGCTTGGTGTCATAGTTTTTAAGGCTGCCATATTCACAAGCCCCACATGACATAGAGTAATCAGGTAATGATTTTGTTTTATTGTTAAATCATGCTCAGTTTGCCTTAAGCGTTTTTGATCTTGGTGAGTACTTTTCATGGTAGTTCTATATCACTTTGTATCTAGGGTTTCAAAGTTGTTGAATTCTACTGAATTAGGAGCTGATAATTATTCTTAGAAATTTATTATTCATTATTATTCTTTAGATCTTGTAATGAACTTTAGTTGTTTTTGTTTGTTTTTTGTTTAGGGTATAATCTATATCTAGAAGTAATATAGCAAGTCTTTTTGAGTGAGATAAAGGGATTGAACTCAACTCCACATATAGTACAGACAAGGGTACGTTAGAGCCAAGAAACAGGTTAACAAGTAATGGATAAAAGACATCGAAAGAAAACATCATTGGTATGGGAATTCAAGACAAACAAATTTCAAAGGATTATTATTCGAAATAAGTCAAAGTGATTATTAGATCAACCCAGGGTTGGTAGAACAGTAGAACATAATCAAATTTTGAAAATCACCAGTTAGGACTTTTTGAAATTTTGAAAATTACCAGAAAGGACTTTTGTCAAATTGACTTAGTAGAATTTTTTTGTAAAAACTTTTTGAACAAAGTATATAGAGAGACTTAGGAAAAGATTACTATGGATTGTTTAAGATTAGTTAATGAATCTTTATCACTGTACTTCAAACATCTTTGGTTCTATAGAAAGGCACATGCCTTTCAGATAACCAAAGACGTTATCTATCTTCATGGAAGAAGGCTCCTGGAATCTGGCACTTGTAGAACTCGGACCTCAAAGCTAGCATGAAGGCTAAGAAGGAGATAAGCATTCAGTAAGGCCTGTGGGTATTGGGACCTTTGACGAATGGTGACCTTTGTGACTGGTGTTGACAATCCCAGAGGTTGGTCTTTGCTAGCTCTGTTGGAAAGGTACTGAGTTCCTTCTTTATACAAAGCTGACTGCAGTGCCTAGTATCTCACAGGTTTGTAGAATTATTCTAAGAAGTGTAACATCAGCATTTTTGCTAAGAATTACATAAGTAGCTGAAATCTTTCAGACTCAGTTTAAACAAGAATCAAATGCTACTCACACATATTTATAATATGAGGGTAAGAAAAAAATAATAACTACTATAATAGTTTTTCACACTTTAAAAATTATTTTGTTATTTACATTTCATTCATTGCCCCCAACAGTGCCCCCCCGCCTCACAATTCCTGATCCCATTCCTCATCCCTCTTGCCTCTGAGAGGGTGCTCCCTCCCACCAGGCCTCCCTTTCCCTAGGTCCTCAAATCTCTCAAAGATTAAATGCATTTTCTCTCATTGAGGCCTGACCAGGAAATCCTCTGCTATAATTGTGCCAGACGTACATCTTTTAGCATGGTCATATTCACCTTATATGAGATTTAGTTGTTTCTACTTTCATTTTTAGATCCTGGATGGTTTTGTTCAATTTCTTCACCTATTTGGTTGTTTTTTCCTGTAATTCTTTAAGGGATTTTTGTGTTTCCTCTTTAAGGGCTTTAACCTGTTTGCCTGTGTTCTCCTGTATTTCTTTAAGGGAGTTATTTATGTCCTTCTTAAATTCCTCTATCACCATCAAATCTTGCTTTTCTGGTGTGTTAGCATATCCAGGATTTGCTGTGGTGGGAGTACTGTGTTCTGATGATGCCAAGTAGTCTTGGTTTCTGTTGGTAAGATTCTTGCGTTTGCCTTTTGCCATCTGGTAATCTCTAGTATTAGATATTCTTGCTGTCCTGGTTGGAGCTTGTTTCTCCTGTGGGTCTGTAAGCCTGTGTCAGCACTTCTAGAAAATCAACTCTCCGCTGGTAAGACCTGTGCACAGAGGACTGTGGATCAGCCTTGCCTCCTGGGTGGAGACAGATGAATGAAGGACCCTGTTCCAGTTGTTCTGCAGCTTCTGGAGCCTGTGCCTCCTGACTGGTCTCACCTTAGAAAGTCACCAGAGAGAAAATGGTGATCTCACCTGAGTCCTGGGGGCAGAGCACTCCCCAGAGACCAGCTCTCCCCTGGCGGGGAAAGATGCACAGGGGACTGTGGAACAGGCGTACCTCCTGGGTGTAGATGAAAGCGGAAAGGACCCTGTCCCACCAGAGATTTAGGAGACAGTGAAATCACACAGTTCACTTAGTCATACGCTTGAAGATCTTATTTGTATTTATATTGTATATATTTATGCATATATGAGATATGTATATATAAAGCTGCATAGAATAGAATTATATAAATATACACATTTTGAGTAGTCTTGAATTTGTTAATATTTATATTCGATTACCAAAGTTTGTTGTTTCACATAAGATAACAGATAAAAAGTGTTATGAGGGTGTGGTGTAGAGAGAAACTTTAGACAGTGTAAGTAGAGCTCATACTTCTATTATGATAATTGTTATAAAGATAGTTTCCTAAGAAAAAGAAAATAAACTATTTTATGAGCTAGCCATCTTATTAAAAGATATATATATATATATATATATATATATATATATATATATATATAATGAAACCAGAGTGTTGAAGAATAATTTTCAGTCTTGTGTTTATTCCAGTAGTACTTATGATTGCTAAGGTATGGAATCAATGTAGATATCCACTAAAGGGTCAAAGTATAAAAAAAACATAATATATATAATATATACATGCATGATAGTTTATATATGCATAAAAGAAATATAAACCTATCCATGTCTCTACAAAGATAAAGGTAGAGAATAGTTTAAGTGAACTTATGTCATAGAAAGTTAGCTTTCTCCTTACCTTACTCATATGAAGAAGTATTAAGTATCATAGATATTAAGGGTCAGGGGTTGCTAAAGTCTGGCAATAGCAGTAAGGGGAGAATGGCAAGAGGTTTTAGAGAAGCAGAGTGCTGTATTTAGATGAGGAAATCAGTTTTGATGTTTTATTTTGTAGTAGTATATCTATATTTTCCAGGAAGAAATGTAAATATGCAATATTATTCTGAACAATCTTCACAAGAAGAAAAGGAAAGTATTTAAGGCTCTAATATGCTAATTACCTCAACTCATTCTTTGCACACATATACCATATGAATCAACACTTCATAGTCCAGGGTTGCTGTAGTTTCTCATGGCATTACTTTCTGATACATTGTGTAGCAGCTATATATAAACAAGGCATTTGCATACTCTATTGATATCAGTGAAAATATACTTGAGTAGAAAATGAAAATTTTATTCAATGAAGATATTGATATGAAATTATAAACCCTAAGCTCTAAAAAAGATTTAAAATAACTTCTTTACATCATCCTGTGAAGTGCTATTAATGCAAAGTAAACGGCATGCATTGCCAAATGCACTGTGAATTTATTGTATGCTGTGTGGAAGCATGTGTGTATCCAAGTAAACATGTTTATACATGCCTAGGAAAGGCATAGATCAGCTTTGTGTATCACTTCTCAAGTATCATCCACATTTTTTTAAAGTCTGAATCTTTCATTTACCAGAACCTCAACAAATAGGCTGGGCTGTGATTTTCAGCAACTACCTATCTCTTAATACTAGGATTGCAAGTGCTCATCATCATGCCTAGCTTTTATGTAGACTCTAAGATAGAATTTAGGTCTTGAGTATGTAAGGCTAGCAATTTCCCAACTGAGCTATCTCTCAACATCTAAGAAAACTTCATAGTTTGAGAAGGGCTTTAAGCAATCTTTGGGCTGTTGAGACTGCTTTCCATTTATAGTTTACATTAAATAGTTATTTTCTTTTCTTTTTTTTTTTC
>NW_022196905.1:179031757-179087861 GCF_008632895.1 Mastomys coucha | reverse complement strand
AGAGGCTCTGACAGTATCTGACTAACACAGATGTAGAGGCTCACAGCCATTCATCTAACTGAGTACAGGGTCCCTAGTGAAGGAATTAAATAGTTATTTTCCTCAGGAGACCCTGTCTAGTCTCCCAAGCATGTTTGTTTGACTATATTAGCATCTTTGACTATGCATCATACAACAAAGTATACCAATTTCTGATACAAAACAGGGGAAAGGTTTTTAAAACTTTATTACATTTTCTTCTCTCTGTTAATAATTTCACTCATGGATTTCATATGCACTTATCTAAACAAAAACCTTTAATATGCCTATCATATGTAAAGAATAATGTCATAGATCACAAATTTGATGGGTTTAGTTATTCTTCTGTACTGAAGGACACCTAAACTCATAGAATTGTTGTTAATTTGATATCTTGTTCTTAATAAGTTGCATTCCTATTATTTTTCTATTCTCAGCTATATTCAATAATCAAAAGAGCCAAACATTCAGTATGAATATATGCATAATCAACAGTTGTTATATATTGAGCTGTTTCATCTGAAATTCAAGGATGTTTAGAGCCCATGTTATTTGGACTTTCATCTATTTGTCATTTATTTACCCTATCAGGTACATTCTGAGGAAAATTCCATTATTGATATCACCACTGAAAGCAGTGTTGACAGAAGGGACTTCATGAATTAGTGAAATCAGTGTGGACTGACTTTGTGTGCTTGGAGTATCAGACACCTTAGGAAAATTACAGGTAGCCTTCTAGGCTGAAGTGTTAGAAATGTTTATAGATTATAAACAACCAAATTTCAGTAGAGACAATCTACAGATGGATCAAAATGGGACATTGCATTCTCCTCCAGATCTTTCTGGAATAATGGGTTGTTTTTCATAAAAACAACTAAATGTCTCCCTGGAAGTGAATAAATACTTAAGTCTTTAATGAATCCTTCAGCATTATATTAAATGCTGATATATAAACCAGAACTTTTTAATAGAAAAAATGATGTCTTTACCTATATGTTTTGCAAGTTTGCTAGCAAGTTTGTTGTTGTTGTTGGTGGTGGTGGTGGTGTGTGTGTGTGTGTGTGTGTGTGTGTGTGTGTATTCTTAAAACTTTCCTTTCCAAATGATAAAAATTTATGCACATTTATTTAAATAAATAAGGGACCATGAAACACTGTGGGAAAATAATTATCTTCAATTATTCTAATAACATGAATGGATAAAAGTCATTGATTAGAGCATCATCCTGTGAAAGCAATAGATGTATATTAATGGTCAAATCTTCATGAATCTTCACCACCCACCACCTTCCTCAACTATATTTGATAAAAATTTGAACACATATCCTTTCATATAAATCAAACCTTCTGACACTCTGATTAGTTAGAGTTATTATTTGCTGTATTTAGTATAGAAGAAAATACAGCCCTTCTAAATTCTGAATTTAAGGTAAACAATGATTAGATATTTTGATATAAGTGATTCACAAGTATCAGTGTCACTCAATCAGCAAAAATTTCCTCAGAGAAATTGCTTCAGAAATATATACTTACTATTATAGAACAATTTAAAGTATCTATAGCCAAAAGTCTATCTACTATTACTATAAATATAGGAACTAAGTATTTTGTTGAAATTTCTTTAGTTCTGGAAATAAACATTGATTTTTAATTTAAACCTCAAAGTTAAATAACCACTATATATTAAAAACAGTAAACATGAAGATAGAGGGTACATGTAAATATTTAAAAGTAAGTCTACAAAAACATATTATTGAATAATATTTATATTTCATTTTATTCATTATTACAGCAGGTAAATTAGTTAGAAATTTTATTTCTATCTAGTCGATTTAAAAGGATAGTTCATATTTTTATTGATTTGATTGACCAATAATTATATTCCTACTAGTCTTTATGAAATAGCAGATATCATTTGTTTTATGTAAGTACTTTTGAGATTATAATGTATTTTCACTTCCCCATTCTCTGTACTTCTCGCAAATGTTCTCTGGTAATCATACTCATTCCTTGGTTCTCTTCAAATTCATGTTTTTTTCTACAGTTGCTAGGTTTTGTTTCCTTGTCTTTTTTGTTATTGTTGTTTGTGTTGTGTGTGTTATTAAATATATAGATAAAACCAATTCGGTCCATATAATGTTACTTGAATGTATAGGTTTTCAGGGATGAGTATTTGGTATTGAATAGCCAATTAAAGTGCTCTTGCCCATGGAAAAGTTTTTTACCTGTTTTCTGCATCCCTTAGTTGGCTACAGGTCTTTTTGTAGGAATGGGCACTCTTGAGCTGTATGTACTCCTTCAATGCTAGGCAGCATGTGTATTGTTCTTCTCCTTGTTTGGTTCATGAGTAGTTAGCCATATTGGTGAGACTTAATAAGTGTAGTTTCTGACATTTTTAGGAGACAATCTCACAGTAATCTTTCTGTTACTCTGCCTCTGAAAAAAATATTTTTCCCTCCCTTCTGCAATAACTTCTTAGTTGTAGGTATAGGAGCTGTGTCATAGATATTTCAGTTAGGACTGGGTTCCACAAATATGCATTTTAATGAATTTTGGTTTTCTATAATGATGTCCATTATTGCAAAGAGAAGTTATTCAATGAGGGTGAGAGCCACACTTACCTGTGGGTATAATGATATTTAGAAGACATTTAGGAAGTATGCTACTTTAGTAAATTAGTAGTTTAAGTTTTCCTCTGAGATCCATGACCTCTCTATTCCTGGGAAAGCTGTTCACTGACAACACTGATAAATGATTTATAAAATGATTTTGTGTAATGACTCCCCCCTTTATTTGTTTATTGGGAGAAAGACAAAGCATGTGGGAAATAACTTATTGTGCATCAGTTATACAACTATAGTCAATACTACTGCTTCTAGGCAGAAGAATCATTCATTCCTGTGAAAGTAATGAAATTTTGAAGCAAAACTGTAGAATCTGCTCAATTTTAGTTGATTGTCATTTCCATAGAAACAGAGACCTCTAGGTATGTTGCGCGTTGGTGGCATATATAGGCTCTGCTGCTGCCTACTAAAATCACTACTTGATTGTTACAGATTTTCTTGAAAGACATTTATAATTACATGTTTTTAGTGAAAATGGCATTTGCTGCAGAGCCAAGTTTGGTGCTCCTTTGGTTCTGAGACCTATACCTCATTGTATGCTCTGACCTTTCTTGCTTTTCCAAAAACCAGCATTAAAGTCATAGCGCAAAAGCCTCTCCACGGATACTAATGGGAGTTTAACTACTGCAGTGTCCTTTGTCAAGGAGAGCTGACACACTTCCAAAGCTGTCACAACTGGCTAACTCTGGTCAGATTCATAAGGGATTAATTGGCCATGGGTGCTTGTGAACTGAAATACTGTCATCACGGCTGTAGATCTGTCACTTTGATACACAAGGTAATCAACTCCAGTAATAGACTCTCCATGAATGTTAATAGCTAACCTAGCAAGAAATCATTATGTGTTGTTTATTGGATGTGATGTGGAAGAACATAGTCTGGGCTTTAAGTTAAAGATCGTTACAATTTGTGGAAAAAACTTCCAAAAGGTACGCGGAGATACCAAATGTATTGTGGTTCACTCTTATGAGAAACCACAAATCAAATGAAATTATAAGAAACAAATTCTGAGACTGAATCATGATATGAAATGACCTAAGGTGGTATAGAGATTTTCTATTCTCTTTTTAAAAAATGACCACAATTAGAACTTAGGAAAATTAAATAACAAGTGACTAGTTCTTTTCACATACCTCTAATTCTGTCCACAGAGACAACTTAATTTTTTTGCTAGAAAATCTTGACACAAAACAGGATTAATTTACATATAGTTATATCCATGAACGAATATAAATAGGATTTATTGTTTTCTTAAACTACACCTCCTATTGACATTGCCCCTCCACCCCAGACACAAACAGTAGCTGCATCTGTGCCCTGTATTGTCCCCGGCCCATATGGATTCGAATTTGTGTGATCCCTTACTGAGTCTGACCCAGGTCTCTAGACCTGTGCTGTCCTCTCAGGCCAAGTCCAGAAACAGACACATTCACGTACTTTGTCAGAGTCTAGCTGGTCCACTGGTGCATACTTACTTCCTTTCCAGTCCTCGAACAAGGCCCAGATTGAATCCATATCAGATGTACAAAAAATGAAATAAATCACACGTCCAGGCCCTATTGTGAAACAGAAGCATTATGAAAGACTAATACTTTAAATCCTCTACAAAGATCACAGGTCCTATAGAAGTGTTCTTCAAAGGGAACTACCTAGACAAATCTTAGGATACATAATTAAAAGGATAATTATACTCATAATCAAAGAATTCCAGGAATTCTAATAGGATATAAAAAACACCTGAATTAACTTAAATTGAGCAGAGATAAAATTCCAATATCCAAAAATATAAGCAAGACATCATTTGCTTCATGAGAGACGGGGCAGAGGGGAAGCACATCTCAGTATGGCTTTTCTTACTCTGACAACTTTTGTGTCTTTGCAGGTTTATTTATACATAACATCATTTCCTTAGAAAGTTTATTCATTGATGACATAGTTTTTCAAAATACATTTTCTTCTAAAGTCTTCTTTGATTACATAAGAATATTGGAAGATGAACAAAGCAAGCAAACAATTTTATAAGAACTAAAATTAACATTATGATAAAATCAATTTTCTTTAAACTCAATATCTTCTTCCTTAAGATTCGTGTCATAAAGCCTTGTGGTTACAGAAATGCTAGACAGGATGGCTCTATTTGAATTTGATTCTGTTTTAGTTTGGCATAAAATTAACAGATCAAAGTTATTTCCTACTACCTTTTATATCAAATTTGACTTTCTATAAAAGTGCAATCTTTCATCCTTATTAATTCTTCCCTCCCTTCCTCTATATTTCTTTTATATTCGGCATAAGACCACCTTCCTTTTTCCTTCATTCTTAAAATATTGTTCAGCCCCCTTGCTTACGCGAGGGCAGTCTATCAGTAAAGTTCTGCTCTGAGAAGTCATTCAGGAAGGCTGGCAGCTCACTGAGCCATGATGCCTTCTTCTGTGTCTCTCTCTGTCTTGAATCATTGTTTCAGTGGGATTCCTATCTCTATTACAAATCTGTATAGAGCAGGAGAACATCAGGGTTCTTAGGACTGCTTGCTTTTCCCTTCAGGAAGGTACCAAGGCTTGTCATAAGCTTCCCTGATCAAAATCTCTTCCTATACATACACGTTTCTTGTTTCTAAAGTTGAACATTAAAAACCTAGCAATCCAATTACAATTTCTCAGATTCTAAATTTTCCCTGTTTATTTTCCTTAATAACTCTTCTCAAACTATCTCATGTTAACCAACAACATTCACTAGTTAACTGAATGTTTATTTAAATAAAAAGTTCCTAGGAAAGACTCAATTTTCTGCATAATTTCCCAGCTCTAGCTTTTGGAGAGAGGCCTTTAACTGTAAGAAGTATAACAAAAGGTGTGCCATCAAGTATCCATCAAGAGCAGTGAAGGGTAAGTCCAGGTTGTGCAAGCACCAGAACTTTGTCAAACAGCGCCTTCAGGACTCTTGGCATTGCCAACTTTTTAACTTTTTTTATTGTATTTCTTGATTTGCCAATATTTTTCATCTTTTCCTCTTGAAAATAGAACTTTTATACAACACATTCTGACTACAGTTCTCCACTCCTAATCTCCTCCAGATCCTCTCCCCACCTCCCTACTAATCCAGTTCCATGTTTATACTCTTTTTCAAACATCATGCAAATTAAAGACTAAAACAGAACAGAATAAATAAACATAAAAAAGTCAAAAGAAAAACACACCTATTCAGACACACATATGAACATACAGAAAGAAAAACATAAAAACATGCAATCAGAAACCATAATAATATACGTAATAGACCAGTTATGTCTCAGGAAGTCCTCAGAAGTCCACAGAAAATGTTCACACCTGTGGATCAGAAAGTGTCAGGTGACTCTTACCACTTTTAATACAGGGTCTCTTGCTGAATAGCCCCCAAGAGACACCTGTCTTAGCATTGGGATTGAAAACACTCACCGCCCAGGCTTTTTTTTTTTAAAGATTTATTTATTGTTATATGTAAGTACACTGTAGTTGTGTACTTACAGTGTACACAGAATAAAAAGTCCAGATAAACTTTATGAAAAAAAATCCTCCCCAAATAATATTTAGTTCATTTTGTTTTGGCAATTTAATCCCAGACATGAAAACTACACTTACAATGTTTTCACCACCTTTTACGCAAAATTCCTTGAGCCTCAAGGGTGTGAGGTTTGATAGTGACATCACATTTAAACTGGTGTCTCAAGGTCTTTAAATCTCTACACATTGTTTGTACCTATATTTCTTTCATTGTACTGTAGTTGAAGCTTTTTTTTTATTATTATGGCTGAGCAATTTGGTTAGTTCATTGAAATGTTATTTGAATTTATATCTATCAAGTATTTTTCTGTGTAAGGCACAGCTTAATATCTTTAGCACTGCAATATATCCAAGGCCTTGATCTCTTAATGTGGAACTTCACACTTGAACTGCTAACCCAAAGTTTTCCAGGAATAATTAAGCTTCTAATTAGACAGCAGGTGAGATTATGTGTCTGTGGATTCTGTCTCTAGCAGTAATTACCCCTTACTAAGGAATTATTAGTAAGATGTAAGAAATTATAAAATTTATAAATTGATCACACAAAAGCAGACTTGGATGACAGGGCAATTTCGGCAGTAGCAATGGAGTCAAGGGATAACTACAAACACTACCAAAGGAAAACAAAACAAAACAAAACAAAAGACTAGCTGTCATTCTTGCCCATAGACCTCATCCACGATAATTTCATGAATGACGGGTACATAAGATTCCTAGGACAGATGAATGACTATATATGATTTCAGACTACAGACTATACATTTAATTATGTACACAGATAAAAAATAAACAGTTATATTTATAAGCATTATAAGTAAAAACAGAGCTAAAGCACATAATCATTTGAGAAAGAATTAAATCACCTGAAATAAGGATAATATAGAAACAGAATATATATTCTGTCATATATATATATATATTCTGTCATATATATTTATATATATATAGTATGTGTGTGCATGGTGTGTGTGTTTGTGTATGTGTGTATACATGTGTGTCAATATGTACATTTAGCATTCTTGTACATCTTTCAGGGATACAGTGAAATTTAACATAAAAGAACATGAAATAATTAGTATCAGTTTAAATCTAGGTTGTGGATCTGCCTTATACTTAGTGCTCAGTGAATACATCATTATTACATAGTATATATTTATGTATAATAGTAGTAAAGAAACCCCATAACCACTTGTTACAAACCATAAGATGCTTAACTACATAGCCTTTATGTTTCAATGTATATTGCCTCTTGAAAGACAATTCTTTGTGATATATTTGGAACCTGTTGGAAAACAGCCATAGTGTTTTCTTCTCTCTTGGGTGCATATACTCAAAACAGATGGAATGTAAATTATTCCTCCATTCTTTTCTTTAATAGACAATTATCTAATTTAATGAAAATGCATGGTCTCTAAGTCCAGGTTGTTCTGAGGTTTACATTATATGACCCTGGGATATACAGGTGATATGAGGGGAAGAGGGACATCAGTAGTAGCCACATCTGAATGTCAGAATGTTAACATCAGAAAGAGGAGAAGCTCAGGCAATGCCCATCAAGACAGTGGGCCCTGTCTATAAAAGGGTTTAAGTGAAAAGAGTGGTAGTATAAAGGGATAGTGGGAAATTTGCGCACCAATATAAAGGCTCCTACATGGCTTGAATAGGCAGATGTTTCAAGAAGTGATAGCAATGTTTTTATTGTAAGAGTACTTAATTATCATTTTCACAAATTATTATAGCAACATTTATTCTTCAGTCTTGGAATATTATACCCATCATTTTACTATACCTTTAATTTTGATACTCTTCATTGTTGGATTTTAACAAGTTGTGAGATTTTCCATATAGGATTAGCATATTAATGACCCTGAATTATTAAATAATTATGTTTTTCACAGTATTTAATGATCACCTAACATGTGCTCTTTCTTTAATAATTAGGCACATATCCTTGACTTTTAGAGATTGTCTTCTGAGTTTGGGATACAAAGGCTGATGTATAATAAGGGTACAGAGATAAACCCACCATATCTTTCAGTAGAGAAATGGAAAACAGAGAAAGGAAGAAATTTAAGAAGAGCTTCTAAATTCTGAGTCTGCCAACGAAAGAATTTCTAATCAAATATTCCACTCTTCAAATAATTACCGAAAGTTCCCCATGGAGAACTCTACTCAATAGCTAAACCTATGTCATTTTTCAAGTGTTATTAAAATGTCTTAAAATGTGTGTAAACACTTTCTTTGAACTCCATGTATATGTTTTTATTTTTAGTCTGGTTTTCATGCACAGACGTGACATTATCCTAGGGTTGTTCTGAATATGTTTTCCACTTTTCTGTTTTCTTGCTAGCTGTGTACTATATGTATGGATGCATGTTTTACATGAGCAGCTTTAGAGAACACCGTGTACAGCTGGAGGTTTATATGTAATACATTCATCATGGTTATGAGCAGTCAGAGCACTTGGCAATGCCTTTGTTGCAGGTAATATTTACCAATAGAGATGATGGACTAGATGCTGAAGTTAATGGCTTTCTTCTGCTGTATCCCATGTTCACTTTGGATCAACAAAGACTGATAAAGTTTTAGTGTGGATTATTTGACCTTGATATTAATGACAAAACTGTTACTAGGAGCTGATTAAAGAAGAACACCGTAGGCAATTACAAAAATATTTTATACTTCCAGCATCTTGGGAATACTGTGAATATCTGCCCTCTGATTTTTATGTAATAAGGTATCTAACATTTTAAAAAGCCGATTAAGGCAGCTACTTAATTGTTCATTTGGATTTAAGCCCCACTAAGTCAGCTTTCTTGATAAGGTTTTCAATAACAATTGATAGAATGATGTGAAATTTATTGTAATAATCAATATTCAGTAGAAATCTATGGTCCATAATGTACTAACACATAATAGATCTTTCTTGCATATATTTTCTTAAATAGGCAAAAATTGAGGTCAAATTCTATTATTCCAAGTCTCATTAAAAAAAATACATTTTTAGAGAAGGATTCAACAGAAAGTGGAGACAATTTAAAAATACCAGTATGTTCAGAAGAGTATTTCATGTAAACAATATGAATAAGGTATCAAAGTAAGAACCAATAGAACATTATGACTTACAAATTATAATTGCCTAAGTGTAGTATAATTTATTCTCTGGTTAGAGGAATGTAGTTTAAGCCATTTACATCAATTTTTTTTTTGTTTTGTTTTCCTGCGGTTAGTTACAAAGCAAAGGAAACATGTCATGCATTGTTTCAGAGTCTGATATTATTTATAAATAAAATAAAAATGTTTGTCTGATGGAGATTCTAATTAATGAGTAAAGAGATGAATAGATGGGAAGGATGAACAAGCAATACTGGATTACATGTAGCTTTCTGTTAGATAGTAGAAAAGTATGTAGTACCTGTAATGCGGAATATAAAGCAAAATGCAGATATATCTGGCATAGTGGGAGTGGTCAGACTGGGATTCCAAGAGGGGTGATCTTTTCAGGTGTTTCTGAGCTACATTGCTTAAGATATTATAAACATATAAATGTAACACAAAGATAGCAAACTTAGGTAATTATTACAGTTATCTTTTAGCCACCATCATTTGTCCTTTTGTTATTTAGGCACTGAGATACATTTAACAACAAGCACAAATAAGCTGAACTTGCTATGTCTGTCTTTGAAAGCCACAGCAAAATTTTGTTTGTTTCTTGCAGTCAATGAAGTCTACATTTTAGTAACTGGGAATTGCAATAGTAGGCAAGGGCTACTTCAACTTCGTCCTTATGAAAACTAAAAGAGAATCTTGGAAGTAAACATATCTGTGACTAGGTAGTTTAGTTTTGTTTATGTCTGTCAGTGATAAAACTAGTACAGAGCCGGAGCAAGTAATCGCCTCATTGTACCTGGTTGGGTTGCGGGGAGTGTCCCAACGCAGAACAGAATCCTCTTTCCAGAGATTGCCATTCAGGAGACAACAGAAAGGAGGGTAACATACAGACTCTGCCTTCTTGACTTTGCCTCTTTACAATTGACAATAAAAATATCAATGAAATAAGAACAAAAATCCACTGTTCTACTCAGTGGACTCACGCTCAAAATTTTACCTTACAATATTCATCATTTATAGTAGCACTCCTGTTATGAAAGAAAACAGTAGATACAGAAGGTCAATTGATTTTAAAGGGACCCAGAAGACAGAACTTTACTTTAGACTACACAGAATTCAGGAAACATAACATCATGTGCAGTTCATTCCCATTTGAAAATATTCCCTCAGTGTTTGGAAAATCTCCTAGCCGGCCATGTTTGGCCAACTGTCAGTTTCAGGGAGACCCTGTCTCAGATTAACTAGATAAAGTCTGATAGCGAAATGCACATGGCTTTCTGCTCTGATATCTGCATCACCACACTTGGGTGTGGGCATCTGAATTCTTACTTGTATAATCAATGGATAGTTATCACATGTGCATACCATCTCTTCTTTCTTTCTTTCTCTCTCTCTCTCTCTCTCTCTCTCTCTCTCTCTCTTTCTCTGTGTGTGTGTGTGTGTCTCTTCCCCAACTGACATATGCATACATATTTAAATGAATATACTTATTAAAATGCTATTGAAATAAGTTTTTCATGTAGTTTCTATTATGATACATATAATCCTAACCAAAATAGGATACATATATATGTATATGCATGTATATATATTAAATATAAACCTATATATACATAGTTTTGGACAGATATGGTGAAGGGAATTAATATGGATGCCCTGCAGCACAATGATGATAAAGTCAGATTCCTCAGATGTAAGAAAAGATGATCAAATCATGTCCCTTTATGCCAAGTTTAACCAAGCCAAGTTCTTGGTTGACTTATCACCTGTTAAAAGCACATTTTCATGACTCAGATTTGTATCCAAAATTGATGACATAGAAAAGTAAAATGAGTACTTATAAAATTGACTGTTTTCATATAAGCAAATAGATTGCTAAGAAGCAAGTGTCATAGGAAATACTTTAGTACTAGTATTTTCTAAGATATGAATCTTACTTAAATCACTCTAGACTCTCATTTACTGCAAATGTAAAATTTACTTTAATGTCTGTTTATCTTTTGTGGCATGACATTCTTTATGGCAGCTAGACAACTTTAACTATTGCAAATAGCAATCTTCCTTTAACTGATCTGGAGTCTCAGCCAATCTGACACAATCATGACAATTTTCTTTTGTGTTCTTTCATTATTTTTAACTATAATTTGTATAATTAATTCTCCTTCCTCCACAATTTTGATGCTGACAATTCATTTATTAATTTGCTCTATTATCAAATAGTGATTGAGTCTTGTGCAATAAGTGATAATATTTTGTTTCATTTTACTTTAGATAGAAACTGTGCTTGGATTTATGCTTTTGAGTAGACTAAGGTCAGGTGGATCACCTAGCAAATACGTTATTATTAAAGGACACTGGGATAGCAATAGTGAATTAATGAAGCAAAGATGATGGAATGGAATAAATTCAACTAAAATTGGTCTAAGCAAATACACTTTAGTCCACCACATTTAAAATGACAGGTAGTGCTGGCTTCACACAAGGTGTTATTGGGAAGCAAGAAGAGATTCTGACAGCTACATTTATGAATATATTAAAGATCTGGTGAGGACAACATTTAATAAATTGACTATTGAGCACAGAATATGGTCAGCTGAAAATAAGAGGAAACTACACTAAAGCCACATATTAAATGGTGCATGTAACGTGCAAATTAAAAAAAGACAGAAGGAAGAGGGGAAGGAGAACAGAGTGGTGAAAAGTGTAAGAAAGGTGGGAATGGAGGGTGGGCAAATGATACGCAGGGCTTTAAGTAAAAGAGACTGAGGGTGGAGATACAGGTGGAAGCAGAAATGGCTGTGGGGTAAGGACACATACTTTGTTTTAAAAAGTCCCATAATATCATCTAATACCTTCAATACTAAAATTAATAATTTAAAAAAATGTAGAAGAAGACATTTTGATTCTGTGGTGATCTTCTCTCTGGTGTTTAGTGGTCTCATTTTTTACCCATCTTCTTGCTTGGATTTTATTTTTATTTCTACTCTTCTCATTGTAGCCAAACTTTATCTATGCTTCTTTTCTCCAGTCCTCTATTGTTGTAAGGGTGTAGTTCTACTCAATACTAATCAGACATCTTTCAAGTTATTCCACAAATACATTTAGTTGATCAGGCAGACATTCTGACATAGAAAAGTTACCATTAGATGAGGAAGGACATGGACAAAAATGAAATATATAATATTTCAGAGAACAAATTCTAAATATTTTTCTGGAGAATTTTCCTACCACTGAATTTCTTTCAGTCTTACTTCAAGTGAGAATTTGATAACTATTAAATTACAACCTGTATCATAGCCATCATTATGATGTAATTGTATACATGTCTTTACAATAATTGACTTGATTTTATAGCAAATGGTAAATTAGATACCATGCAAAAAATGTACTCTGCAAGTAAATCGGCTTGCTGATTGCTTTATACTAAATCTTCCTGGTGATTACATTCTTATAAGTGGCTGCTTTGAGAAGTTGCTGATTTCAATGGAAGATAACTGGCTTTCGCTAAATCAAATAGATTGGCAATCAATACAAAATGTAATCTTTATATTTCTGTCCTTAAAAAGATATAGAAATATGTTGAGAATAATAAATTAAAGTATGACCTAATGATTCTTGGGATTTCTTCAGTTTCTGTTAATAAGCCCCATTTTCTGATTTTCTTAATATGTACGTTCTCTGTCTTTTAGTTTGGATAATGGTTTGTCTACCTTGTTGATTTTCTCAAAGATCCAAATCTTCACTTCATTAATTCTTTGTATAGTTTTATCTTTGTTTCTATTGTATTGATTTCAGCCCTTGATTTAATTAATTCCTGATATCTACTCTGACCTCTCTGACCTAGGTCCTCTTAGTATATGTTAAAGTAGTGTAACTCTGTGTTCTTGTGGAGCTCCTAACAGTGGTGCGTGGTTTTGGGATCCCTTCCCTCCTAATTGTCTCGTCCAACCTTGATATGAGGGTATGTGTCTGGTCTTATTATACCTTGTTACATCATATATATTTGATATCCCTGGAAGGTCTGCTCTTCTCTGGAAGGAAACAGAGGAGGAGTGATTGGGAGAGGGGAGGTGGGGGAAGGGACTAGGAGAAGAGAAGAGAAGGGAAACTATAGTCAGGATGTAATATATAAAGGAAGAGTCAATAAGTAAATGCATTTTTAAAAAGAATTACAAATTATAAACATATTTACTTAAAGAAGTCTTACCAAGTAAAGTTATTGGAAACATTACATATTTGATAAGAACAGATTTCATGCTTTACCAAGTAATGCAATTTTAACTTAGTCATAATGAGGACTCAATAGAAATGCCTGTGGTTAATGATGTCATTATGATTTCTTTCTGACTGATATTTAAAACTAAACATTATCTTTTCTATTCATACAATGACTGAGAAAAGGAAAATTGAGTTACCAAATCATTAACTTGAATTGACCTTATATTAATGTACATTTTGCAAATCTTCTTAGGGCCTGTACAGAAGCAACTTTTTTTCAATGTATATGAAATCTTGATTAAAGGTGTATGCCTAAAAATATCATCTATCAATGTACCTTAACATTCAGCCTTACTTTTATTTTTTTACATTTGAGTCATTGCTCCATCCCAGTCTGCCCTCCCACATTTCCTCATCCCATTCCTCCTCCCCGCTGTCTCCAGGAGGATGTTGCCATGATCTCACCTCCACCAGACCTGACCACTCCCTGTGGTCTCATGTCTCTCAACCTTTAGGTTCATCTTCTCTCACTATGGTTAAACCAGGTATTAGGCTTGGTAGAGACAGGAGAAAATCCCTGAGGACCAGCAGAGTACATGGAAATATGCAACCTCGGGAGGTAGGAAATGGGGGAACCCTCTAGAATGTATCAGAGACCTGGGAGGTAAGATAGTCTCAGGATGCAAAGGGAGTGACCTTAGATGAAATAAATGCCTAACAGTGGAGAGAGAGAACTTGTAGAGTCTACCTCCAGTAAAAAGACAGGGCATCAATTGTAGGGATGGGGTTGCCATCTTACATTCAAAAAACTTTGACCCAGAATTGTTCCTGTATAGAAGAAATGAAGGGACAAAAATGGAGAAGAGACTGAGGGAAAGAAGTGACTGATCCAACTTGGTGTCCATTTAAGGGGAGGCTTCGAGGCCTGACATTACAGATGGAGCCTAGCATCACTGACCTCAGAGGGGCTCAACAAGTAGCTAACTGAGATAGATGCAGACACAAGCACCCAACCAATGGACTTAAGTCCAGGACCCCTGTGGTTGAATTAGGAAAAGGATGAAAGAAGCTGAGGAGGGCAACCACCTAGGGAGAACACATAGGGACCAGCAATCTCAACTTAGACCCCTGACACTGAGTCACCAACCAGGCAGCATAATCTAGCTAGTCTGAGGCCCCCAACACATATAAAGCAGAGCTCATCACATATGATGAGCTTTTATTTATATTGTATTATTTTATCATAACTTGCTTTTATGCTCTCATTTGTAATGTTTTTCTTTCTTTTTCTTTCTTTAAAGTAATTCTTTTTTTTAATTAGATATTTTCTTTATTTACATGTAAATTTCTCATTTCCCAGTTTCTCCTCCAAAAAACAAACAAACAAAAACAACAAGAACAAACCCCTGTTGCCTCCCCCTCCCCATGCCTGCCACCCCACCCTCTCCCACTTCTTGGCCCTGGCATTCCCCTACACTGGGGCACAGAATCTTCACAGGGTCGAGCTCCTCTCCTCCTATTGATGATCGATTTTGCAATCCTCTACTATACTACTACTACTACTACTACTACTACTACTACTACTACTACTTCTTAAAATGCTCATGTTTACAACTATTTTCATATTGTATGGATATAAATGTCAGATATCATTCATGATAATTAAAGAAAGTCACTTTAGCCCTTGCTCAATATCTTCTTAGATTTTCATTGTTGAAGTAGGTTCCACAAAGTAAAACTACCAAGCTTGCGTACTTTAGAGATTCCAAATGGTATTTTCTTGCATTCTTTCTCCATTAAGGTAAAATTATTGTGGGTTTTAAATATGCAAACCACGTTTGATTATGATCAAAATAAAACTACTATGATTGTTCTTGTAGAAGATGAAAAGCCTATACTTCTTAGGTCCTGAGTCTCTGGACAAGAAACAGGAAAGAACAGTTATAGTCTACCTTGTATTGGCTGTTTGTCTTCCGAAGTGAACTTTTCTCTCTAGCTTTAATTTAAAAAGGCTTTATGTCTATCTTCTTACCTAAAGACACAAGCATGGATATAAAGAAACAACGACATTCCCTGGCTTCAATTTTTATTCCTGTCAAAGGTATATATTTTGTTTAATTGCACTGTTATCTCTGTGAGTCAGTGTACATATGATCACACCCACACGTACCACAGATTACTGAGGTCATCAGACCAGGTAGAAACCATTTACCCACCAACCATAATCACAGACCCTGATCTCCTTTCTAAAAGGTATTTTAGTGGGTTTTTGTTGTTGTTGTTTGTTTTTTGTTTTGTTTTGTTTTGTGTGTTTATGATATTTCTGAATATGTTAAAACTTACCTGGTCTATTAAATTTCAAACAAGGATATATGATATTCTTTCAGTTGCCATACTGTCTTTTAGTATTTTATTTTTGTTTATGTTTTTTTCTATTTTAAGTAATACATAAATATATTACTTGCATATTGTGGGATGTTTTACATATTAATTTATATGATATTTAAATCAGGTTTAATATATTTATTTTCTCAGCATTTATCACTTCTTTGTCATGAAGAATTAAAAGCTTTTCTTATATCTTTGTGAAACACATATGATTTTCTTACTCACATCCATTTACAGTGTTACAGGACAGCAGAACTGATACTTCATGACTCTAAGTCATCATGTCATGGGGCTAGCCTGTTCTCATTACCCCATTCTCTGTACTCTTTCCGGCATCTCATAAACATTATTCTATGGTTTTAAACACTTTTTCTTTCTGAACTTAAGATAACAAAATTAGAGTAATTGTCTAACAAAGACTTGTATTTTAAAATTCTACACATTCACACATTAAGATTTCATGCACATACACACATTTGTGCACGTGCTTACATGTACATATGTGCACGAACATGCTCAAATACACACACACACACACACACACACACACACACACACACTCATTTAAACTATAAGATGAAAAAAATTGATATTTAAAGGTGGTCATTGAAATCTTTCTCTTAATATACTGCCATTATCAATGAATCTGTCAGTGTTTGATTACAGAATACAAAAACAGAATTTTGAATAAAATTCTTTCATCATTTTCCCTATTAAGAACCTAAATGGTATAATATTATATAATGTACTTTGAACATAGTCACATCATACATTCTATACAGCAGATAGTCTATAACCTTCAGAAGTATGTTTTAGGATGTTCAATTGTAATTTGAGAAGTGATTTTTTTTCTCCCAGTTTAACAATCTGCCTAAAGTTACACTTCAAATAGACTGGTCTAATATTACATGGCATCATTAAAGATAATTTCTAGATGAATCACTTCTTGATCTGCTGAAACATTCTACTCTCTCTGAAAAGAAGATGAAAATGAGAGACCTAAAGTCACTGCATGATTTCATGGTATTGAGCACCTGCTGTCAGGAAACTATGACAGAACATTGTGAGCCTGACTTAGTCTTTCGGTCCTTCTCTTTCTTTTGATTTGAACATCTGTTACATCAAATGTATATTATGCACTTGCATAAACAAAGTTATGATTATCTGACATATTTTATAATTCGGTCATCTAGGTTTTATAGGGTATAGATTTATTAAAATTATTATGATTTAGTATTATGTATGTGACTAAAATATTTAATGAGTTAAATTATTAGAATTTGTTGTATGAAATGACTTAACCAGGTTATCCTATGTAAAAGCCAATTATGTATATATGAATATATATATATACATTATATGTGATTTATGAGATATATATATTAAGACTCCAAGGAAAACTTACATTTACACATAAGTATATAATACAAATACACTTCATGGAACTTAGAAATATTATTTAACTGCTTCTAGTTGCTAGTAAATCTTTTATTAATTGGCCAAACCATCACCATCCACCTTGTAAGCCATTAGAGGATAGCAGAAAACGCAGTGTTTTAGGATTACATCATGCTTCCTGGCATATCATAATTACTCAAAATAGTATACATTATAGTAAATTGTATTCTACAGGTAACAGGTATGAATAATGAAAATATGATACATTTACACAATGGGGAATCACTCAGTTGTTAAAAAATGAGATCATGAAAAATCTCAGTGAAATTAATTGAGCTAGAAAAATATATCATAATGAGTGAAGAAACCCAGACCAGAAAAAGTGAAACTTAATAACTATCTCAGTTCACTGCGTTTCTCAAACATGCCTTAAAATTGAGATCCTTGGGAATCTATTCAGGCTCTCACTTGCGAGTCATGGAAATTACAGATGCATGATGCCAAACCTTTGTTGTTAACTCCCTCTATTCATGGATTATACCAGATCAGAGATAATGAATGTTTCTTCCCTTTGGTTTTGCTAAAAGTCTCATTGAGGAGTTTTAGGAAGTTTAGGCAATCAATGTTCCCATCAGTTCTAAGACTACGTTGGAAAATCTGAGTTATGTTTTGTATGTTGTTTTTACTTTATGTAAGCATACATGGGAGGCAATATTTAGAGGCCCAGAAGAGGCATTCAATCCACTTGAGTTGTAGTTACAGGGACTTATGAGTAACCTTGTCATGTGATGGGAGCTGAATTCTAATTTTCTGCAAGAGCAGCACTTTACTCACTGAATCATTTCTCCTGACTCTCAAATTATGTATCATATTACACTGAATAAATATCTTAGACTCATATCACATTCTAACGTTCCTGGTCTTCTAGAGCCCTGTGTCACCACTCTAGAGGTGTTAGGATCTAGGAGCATGAAGAGAATAAATGAACCAGATCAGAATCTCATGCAACCGCCAACTTCTTTCAGAGCATCAGACAATTTATACTCTGAGGTCGAAAAAGTTTCCATGAATAAAAAATTCTTATGAATTCAAGCTGAATATAATTACAAAGACAAGCTACCTGGGACAAAAACATGTTTTTTTTTTCTACAAAAGCATATAATGGACAGCAACATTTAGTTGAGTAATAACAGCAAATACTAATAAGTAATCTGAAGTAAACCAACTTCTATCCCCTATACCCAGGAGAAACACTGAAACACATTCTAAGGCAATTTGACATCATGTTGAAGACATCACAAGACTATTGGAAAGTTCTCATAAGCGCTCAGAATTCCCCTCACACTTCTTCTTGGATGTGTTCTGACACCAAGGGTCATTATTATGTCATTTATTTCCTATCTTTTTCTTAAATTGCTCATCTTTATTTTTTGTACAGAGATGTTTTGCTAGTACATATGTCTGTGTGCACCCTGTGTGTTCAGTGGTTGCAGAGCCCAGAGAGGAGCACTGAGTCCCCTGCAATTGCAATCATAGCCGCTTGCTATTCAACATATGTTTGTTGAAATTTTTCCCTCTGTTCTCTGCAAGAGCAACTTCATCTGAGGAAATAAAAGGGACCTTTACGAAAGAAAACTACTGTTTTTCCTTTGAAAGAGGTGATCAGTTGATGTTAGCTTCTTGGATAAGGGGAAGAGTTTTTTCCACTTCCCCATTTCAGTGCTGGGGTCGAATCTGGCTTAGATCTGTGCAGGTTCTTGGAATGGTACTTCAGTACTTTTGTGAGTTTGTTTGTCAGTCTTTTTGCATCTGGATGACCCTGTTTCCTTGGTGTTGTTCATACTCCTCTGGTCCTTAACAATACTGCTGCAACCTGTCCTAAATGATGTGCAGTTAGAGCACTATTTCCCCCATTATTCAGTGACTCTACTTGGATTTCTTTTATATGAGTACATATTTTAAAAAAGGTTCTACTCAAGTATGTTTCTAAATAAATCTTCAAATAGACTTTAGTGTTAGTTGTCCCTCCCTATATTCCCTTTCCTGCCTTCCACTTTCCCCTCCTCTTCCTCCTGATTTAATTCTCCTGTTCCAGTATTGCTCCATAACTGCATATTCCCTTCTGCTAACCCCTTATACCAACCTTTGTGGTTATATGGATATTTTTCGTGCCTTTCAAAGACTCAAAGCTAACAACTACTATAAGAAAATATATAAAATATTTTGGATTTATTTTTGGTAGGGTTCTGCATTATCTCACTCTTTTACCTGCAAGTTTAATAACTTTATTATTTTAATAGCTGAATAAAATATCATTGTATAAATATATCACACTTTTGTTATCCATTCATCTGTTGGTCAAACCCAAACTGATTGTAGTTACTGGCTTTTTTGAACAGAGCCGCAATGAATATTATTGAACAAGTCTCTATCTTGTCACCAAGCCCTGGTGTTCTGACTTCCCTATGATTCACTTTTATAGGAAGTTTTTCATTTTATCTATTTTGTTAATGTTAAAGAAGAAATAATACTAGAAAATTGTAATAAACAGACTCAAGCACAACCATGAAATACATACTTTGCTATGTGTTTCCTTTTATTCATTATAAAATGAGAAAAAGGAGAGAGTAATTTTATTAGGATTGTTTGTATTATTGGACTATAAGAACTATTTTAAATGAATAATATTAAATTTTTAAACAAAAAAATCTTCAAAAAAAGTTCTATTTGTTCTTTGGATGATTTTTAAAAAATTGATTCTGAATGTTTAAAAAATACTTAGTACATGAAATAAGAAATTAAATGTCCTAGTTGGCTTATTAAATGTCCTAATTTAATGAGTAGACAGGAGACAAACTGCACATATACTCTCAAATCCTTGTTTTGAGTGTGGTAGATAAAGAACAGTTTCTTCAGGTACTGAAATAAGATGGTAATATAAGGAAAAGCCAAGTGGAGAGATAAACACAGATGAGCCCAAAGAGGTTTTGATAATTGGATTTTTACTGCCCCTGATGGCACATGATGCAATAGCACATAATTAGTATATCTAGTAAATAAATTAATGACAAGGGTATTTCTTCAATAATAATCTCTCAGAAGCATTGCTTCCCAGGAACAACCAAGTCAGGTTTCCATTATCCAACTGTCATCAGAGGATGCTTTCTAAATGATTCAGAAAATAAAAGAATGAAAAAGTGAAATCAAATTATGTAGATCTGAGTCTAATCATAGTATTTTAGACCAATGATGCTAAACTTGTTCCTTAAATAAAAATGGAGATTCTACAAGCTGAAAAAAGAAAGAAAGAAAGAAAGAAAGACAAAGAAAAAAAAAAAGAAAACCTTTCTCTGATCTCTCAGCTCCAATTGAAGTTTTTTTTTCTTATTGAAAGGATATACACAGATGATACAGTACTCTGCTTATTTCTTCTTCCCAGTAAATCTTCATTGAAATATGGGTTTCACATCTCAGAAATAAATAAACAGAATGAGATCAAGTATAAAGTTTAGTATAAATGAGTTCTACAGGCAGTAATCTTGTCAAATAAGCCCACGTAAGAAAAGTCAGAATGTCAGGAATGCGAGAAAAAGTGTAGGTTTGGGAAGGCCCAAAGAAAGAAAGCAGTGGTAATAGGAGAATATTCACCATTTGCAGCTGCGAGCATTGTAGGATGTGGAGCATGTAGCTTTGCTTCAGGAGCAGTGACCCTGTTTTCTATCTGCTTTGCCGTTTTCTCACTCTCTGTATCTTAGGTTTTTAGAAACTCTGTTGTTGTTTTTTTTTCCTTTCTTTTGAAAGAGACTGCGAATGTGTAAAAACCTTGTCCAAGCCTAAATTTGTACCTGTTTAAAAACCCTTGGTCACCTATCTACCTCTTTTCTAGGCATTTGGAACACATGAGACAGAGATCATGCATCGTACAGGACTGCGAGGAGGAAAAACTATGAAACAATGGGCAGAGGAATGATATTCTTCTGGCCTGACACACACAAAGCATTAGGGACCTGAGCCATACTAAACCACTAAAAGTGGCTGCATTGTCATCACATGGCCTTGAGTTATCTCTTCAACATGAGACAATTATAACTCTGATCTCCTTTTTTCACTTCACATGCACAAAGTTTGACTATTTAATATTGTTTTTAACAAAAAGTTAAAAAATTAATAATGACAGTAATAATAAAAACTTATTATTATAAATATGCAAAGTATGCCTAAATAAACTTGGTGATGAAAATAGGTAGTTTGAGAAATATATTGCCTTTATTTTTGAAATATTTTAAATATTTCTGTAACTAATCACACAACAGAAATATGTCTACCTATAGATTATATGAGTTTATATACGTCAGTCTTCCTTCACAGCAGTGAAGCTCCTGCTTAGCCTAAGTCTGAGCTATTATAATTTCAGTTTACTGTAAAGGATATTGGCATAGGCTTATGGCCTCCACACATACATGAATAGGCAAATATACCCAAACATACTCAATACATAAACATATATACATACATACATACATACACAGAGAGAGAGAGGGAGGGAGAGAGAGAGCGATAGAAGAGAGCAAGAGAGGAGTTACTGCATCAACATAAAAACATAAGTCTGCCTCTTCATATTTATGTGTATAAGGGAACCCAAATTACACGATGATTCATATTAAAACTATGGTCTATTAAAGTTTTACATTTTCATGTAATAAGTGTTAAAGGTTATGAATAATTAAATCAAGCTTAGAAATACAGTTGTATTATTCACATTAGATTAGATATAATTTAATAGTAAATCATGCTTAATGAGAGTGTTCCGAGGATAAAAATCACATGCAGATAATATAATAACTATATATTGAGTTTTTATTATGATTTTTCATATTTATAATAGCTTACATAGAGAAAATTATTCTTAATGAAATAATATTCTAATCCATATAAGATTTTTTGTTTAACCCAAGAATTTCCACACAGTCATTTTTTAAAAACCAAAATTACAGTACAGTGAATCAGAGAGGTGTGGTATGTAACTTAGTGGGAAAATACAAACTCTCATGGCATAAGCTGTGGCAAAAGTAGATTCTAAGTAAATATATGAACAATGTGAAGTGTTTGTCATTTGTTCTTAGAAAATAACTTTCCGTTATTTGTTCTTACTTTGTAGGGAGAAATTCTACATTGTGATAACAAAGAAAAACTAAATGTGTAACTTGCATTCTTTGATTAGAGGAATAATTGATTTCTCATCACCCATCTCTGTAATCAAAGGTTTCATAGGGCATTCAACTCTTAGATTCAGCATTAGTCAATATTAACTTATATTCTGGTTATGTTACATGCAATATATGGGCTATACATTTTTTCTAAGGATAAATTAAAATACTCGCAGCATATATATTCATATAAATTATAATAAAAATAAATATTCAGTTACACTAAGTATATAGTCCTGTCTTCTTGTCTGCCAGTCCCTCTTACATTTCCTGTATTGTAAATAGGTGGTGCAATTTTATTATTCCACATGATCTTCATTTTATCAAAGGATTATTCAGGTACTTATATTTTTGTCTTCATTGGTAGATAAAGAACTAAGAAAATGCAGCATTCACAATTAGAGTGTCAATGTTGAATTTCAAGGTTGGTAATTGTGCAGAACTAATGTCTGTGGTTGAGGTATATGTGTGTGAGCTATGCATATGTGCTTATGTATTTTAATTTGAGGGATTTATGGTGACTGCTCACCTGTGTTTTCAGTGCTTAAATATCTGCACAGATGGATCATCAGAATGTTGCAGATGGTTTATTTGAATTGCATGTTTGGATCGTTAATGTGGTATATAAAATTTAGAACCATGTCTTCTCTCTCGAATATATGAATATTTATGGAGTTAAACCTAGTTATTTCCTCTAAATGCAGTGATCTAGCTATCATTTGATAGCATTGCTATCAGAGATCAATAAATAGTTATGCTTTATATATACTGCATATGTAACTAAACAGATGGAAATGTTCAACTGGTTTTAATTTTGTAGCAACAACTTTCATGAGTGTTGAGGAAGCTTTAGAAAAACAGAAGTTTAAATCAAGTTAGGAAAGGAGAAGTGGATTTTGGTTTTCTATTTCTATGGTGATTTAATTAAGATCCAAATAATTAAGTCTTTCCATATCTCTATGATACTTTGACTTTATTGAATGATTTTTGTGTTCAAAGACCACATTTAATTTTCCTTCCAAATGTGTTTCTGGAAAAGCAATTTAGGAAAATATCTTTATCTTTTCTCATAATGTTAAGATGGTTTATTGGCAACCTGTTCTAACAATGTTATAAAAAGCATTAAGATTATATAAATTTCTCACATTACATATTTAGATGCTGTGTGAAGTAACAGAATGCTCATATTTGTATTGAAAACACTTAATAATTATTGATATAAAATGTTATGCAGTGGAAAATCTAAAATGCTTAAATGAATTTGGAAATATTAACATTTTCCAAAACAAACTATAAAAGTATTATTGTACCATATGTTGAGAAGATCACAATATAGAATGGAACAATCTGAGAAAGGGTTTTGAGCCTTCCTTTGTAAGAGCCTCTGATAAGAAAAAAAATAAGTAGCTTGTTTCCTAGTTAATGACACAAAGGTCTATTTAATTTTAGTAGATTTCTTATGGAGGAGTCAACATTTTTCAACTACAGTGTGATTCCCAGGAAGAACTAGATATAGAATAGATACTTTCAATACTTTTTCTCTGAAAAACAAGAAAACAATTATGGACTAATTCCCCTTAATAGTTATACATAAAACACTCAAAAATGAGCAGACAGGAGTTTAATTTCTGTTTTTCTAATTATTATAATAAACCAAGAAACTTTTAAACCATTTTAAGTTGATAACTAAATGTGCTTCTCTTATTCTTTGCAGAGGTTGTTAGAATGTGATGCTCTTTGTAGGATTCTGTAGGGACCATCTTTAACATACTTCCTCATGTCAGCTAAACAGCACGGTATGAAGAATAAGATGGCTTTCTGACTTGGTACATGCCTTTATATCTGTATATCACTCTTGCAAGATGATTAAAAAACATCTCTCTTGAGAAGGAACTCAAATCAACTCAGGTTGAATTGGGAGAGAATATTCAAATGAAATAAAATTTTATTCCCCCATGTCATCTAAAATATGTTGTAAGCACTCCAGCAATCCCAGAGTGACCAAGAAAGCACAGAGTTGACTAATATTAACTGTGTGGCACCTCAGGAGCTCGAGTTGTGCCGATGTCAGCTCTTAATTAGTGAGGCTCCACACTGTGAAGGAGATTTAAAAACAATGGGGCATCATTAGTGGACATTCATAGTACAATATTTTGCCAACTTACCAAATGTCTGTTTATGAGCCATCCACAGGGTCCCACTAAAAAGAAAGCAATTTCTTAACTCCTTTGGTAGTCTGTGAAGTAAAACTTCAGCCGCAGGCACCATTTTATAAAAAGAAATGGAAGGAAAACTCAGGGATGTATGCCTACTCATGGACAGATCTGTGGTTGCTGGTAAGCCAGATATAGTGTAGAGCAGACTAAGTCACTGCCAGTTCAGGTGAGGATTCTGTCCTGGGACTGGCAATCTGAAGCCTTCCAACTACCTTGCTGAAGAAGGTAAGTATTTAATATTGCCAAGTATTTGATTTATGTGGTTTTCAGATCATTTTCAAGAGGAATTATAAAGTGAATGACTTTAAAAAAATCACAGTTGTGGGTGCTGAAAGCAACATATGCTGAGGTTCAGAATGTTGGGTAGCTAGAGTCAGTGATCCCTACTGTGATATGATCTTCCATTTTTCTTAACTGTCAATAAAAACTGTACTTATAAAGCACGACCTATCTGCCTTGCATAGGGCATGCAGGTATGCTTGCACAGGAGCAAAGGAGACTATATGTACATGTAGATGCTACTCACTGTATGAGAATTAAGATGTGATCTGTCTTCTCTGTGGGTGGTACAGAAATGCTTTGATATAGTAGATTTCAAAGTGGACAGGCAGTGGTCCTTTTATTAGATAACATGGAAGGTCCGTATGACTAACTATAGTAACAATATATCTATTCCCCCTGGAATAGCACAGTGCTCACATCAGAGTTTTTAGTAGTACTCTTTCCATGTTCTGACTATTAGGAAGATGACTAATTGTAAATAATATAGCTACTATTATACCATTCACAGGATTTATCTAATTCATTATAGGCATGGCAATATTTAAAAAAGAGTGCTTTTGTAATAGAAGAATGAGCATTTATACTAAAGTGAAATAATTATGATCAGCTTTAAAATGAAAAATGATTAGAATTAGATTAATTTTCTTTATTTTGTTCTTTGTTATTAGATTGTTCTCGAGCTCACTTAAAAGAGAAACATATATTAACTTCTACATTTCACATGAAATCTGGGTAATGAATCTTAAAATCTGTTTGAATGAGTATGTGTCTTTCTCAAGCAGCATTTGAATTATATAAAAGCCCTGGGTAACTGACTTGCATTCAGACTTACTGAACACTGAACATGAATACATATACATATTTATTAATACATTTATACATACTTAGGTATTTAATAAACCATTGTATAAAATGATAGTCACCTCTTTACATTGTTTGTTTACATTCTAAACTTCCCTTTAGAATTAATTAGATATTCCCATATCTAATTAATACATTATTCACTTTTATTGTCGTGTATTATTTTACCTGTTTTCATGAATCACAAATGTATTTACTACCTAGATATGGATATAATTTAAGAATTCTACAAAGTTTTCTAAATAAACTATACTACTTACACTACCCCTCCTCAGACCCACATTCCATTAGTAAAGAACTTATAACTGTTAAAGATTCCATGAAAATTGGTAGTTGAGGGTTGTTCTGTACTGCACAGCTAGGATTTTTAAAAGCTTTGACAATGCACAAATCTTGAAAGGTTGTGTCAACTTCTTATACTCACTATTCATAAATTTACAAGTTACAGATTATCACATATCTTAATTTGGTTTTCTTGGGAGATCTTAAATGATGGATTATTTAATATACACTATGCAAAAGAATTTACTCTGTTCTAACTTTTACCTGTCCTTTATGCTCACTTTCAACTTTATACTTACATCAGAAAAAGGAATCAGCATTGTATTTAGCAGTGGCATCTTGTACCGTAAGCAGCATAACAATATTTTTTGTTATGATCATTTTTCCTGGAGATGCATTTGTGCCTCAACTGGACATTTCCCAATAAATCAAATAGCCACACTTTGTAAAAGCCACGAGGTTTCTCAAAATCATGTAAGTTCTTTATACACCCATCCAACAGATCAGAGAAAAATAATGTACACTATAGTGATAATAAAAGTGAAACTATAGTGAAAATAAAAGTGAATAATGTATTAATTAGATATGCTTTTAAACAGGATGGAGAAAGAGGTTATCTGTTTATTGATCTGCAGTTCAGCAGAAAGATTAGTGAAGAAAATCATGTTCATGCAGTTGAGTACAGGCATCACTCTTTTAAAAGTGAGAGTAATTGAGATAAGGAAGAAAGCATTTGAAAGGAACTTAAATCATATGCCACGGGTGAAAAGGAGACCATGAATTACCTCTGGATAGAAGAACAGTATACTAGAACAGTGAAAGGAGTAAACTTTAATATAAAGTAAAATCTTACTAAGAAACTAAGATATTTCCTCTAAGGACAAGAGGTGTTAATGTTAATGTTGAAAATACATGAAATGGGCTGGAGAGATGAATCAGTGATTAAGAAATCTTGTAGCACCCGCAGAGGAATTGAGTTTTTCTTCCAAGTATCACAATGATTATTGATAGATTCAAGTATATAAAATCAAGGCATGAGCATGACTTGATAAATTAATTAGACAATTTCAATACTATAATATGAGGGACCAATTCAAATTCTCACCATTTGTTTCATAGCCACAAAAACCACTTCAAGGGTATTAATGATCTCTCAAACTGATCAGTTTTGTGCATGAAAACCATGTTTCTTTTTAAAAGACTTGTGTACTTGCCCAGGCTCAAAGATTTTAAAATCTAGCACATAAAGCCCATTACTAGAGGTAGAAATACAGTCAATATACTACTACAGCAATGAATTGAGTTTTATTCATAGCACCCAGGCTCAGCAGCTTACAGCTGCCTGTAGATCCAGCATCAGTGACATCCAGTGCTTTTGCTTTCTGTTAACACTGGCACACACGTGCATGCCAGAACTCAAGTATATACAATTAAAAATAATAGAAGTAAGGCTTTAAAATTCACAGATATTCACAAATAAAGACATAGACATTTGGCATACTTATTTAAAACTTGTTGCATTATACCCAATAACGTGCCCCATTACCTGCCCTCTTAGCCTTTTCCAGGCTGATCATGCTCCATCCTGTCCTCATATTCACTCACGCTGATGAATCTCTGGTGGGTTTCCAGTGGCCACTTGATCAGCTATTGGCTTATCAGCTCTTTTTTTTAAAGGTTTTCTTTTTTTTTTATTAGATATTTTCTTTATTTACATGTAAATTTCTCCTTTCCCAGTTTCCCCTCCAAAAGACAAAGAAACAAACAAAAACAACAAAAACAAACCCCTGTTGCCTCCTCCCTCCCCATGCCTGCCACCCCACCCTCTCCCACTTATTGGCCCTGGCATTCCCCTACACTCCACATGGAGGAGTCTGATTGTTCTGGCAGCATGTGTATAGTAGAGGATTGCAAATTCGATTATCAGCTCTTTATTGCCCAATCAGTGGTGATGGAAAAGAATTTTTACATTAAAACTTCCAAATTACTTGCACCTCTATTGGACAGAGTATATGTCATTCAGAAACTTCTTGTTTCTTGGAGGGCTGCTCCTTACTGAAGGGAAAGGGAGGGACAGTGGGTTGAGGAAAGAAAGAAAATGGCTTAGAGCTGGGAAGAGTGAAGAGAAGGAAAACTGTGTAGGGATATAATATATAATGGCTCTATTTTTGAGAGAGAGGAAGAGAAAGAAAGAGAGAGAGAAGAGAGAGAAAAAGGGGAGAGTTTCAGAGAGGGAGATACAGAGAGAGAGAAAGATAAGGAAGGAAAAAGAGAGAAGATGGAGAGAGAGAAGGAAGGAGAGAGAGAAGGAAAGGGGGGGAGGAGAGGGAGGAGAGAAAGAGAAATGTCACACATTCATCCATTTTTTGTGTTGTTACCAGTTTGCTTTTTGAAATATTTTAGGATAAATCATCTTACTTTAATAAAGATTAAAATGAGAAAAGACTAACAAATATGTAAAAGTTTCTATTTAGACATCAGCTGGTGTGTGCTGCCTGCGTTTCAGAGATCTTGGGGATCTAAGTTAATTGAGACTACTTGTCCTTCTACAGGGTCACCCTCCTGCTCAGCTTCTTCCAGCTCTTTTCCCTAATTCAACCACAAAGGTCAGCAGCTTCTGTCCATTGGTTGGGTGCAAATATCTGCATCTGATTCTTTCAGCTGCTTGTTGGGTCTTCCAGAGTGCAGTCATGACAGGTCCCTTTTTGTGAGCGTTCCATAGCCTCACAAAACTGTCAGGCCTTGGGACCTTCCCTTGAGTTGGATTCCACTTTGGGCCTGTAGCTGGACCTTCTTTTCCTCAGGCTCCTGTCCATTTCTGTCCCTTCAGTTATTTCAGATAAAAACAATTATGGGTCAAACTTTTGACTGTAGGATGGCAACCCTCTCCCTCACTTGATGCCCTGTCTTCCTGCTGGAGGTGGGCTCTAAAAGTTCCCTCTCTCTACTGTCAGGCATTTCATTGAAAGTACCTTCCTTTAAGTCCTAAGAGTCTCTCACCTCCCAGGTCTCTGGTACATTCTGGAGGATACCCCCAACCTCCTACCACCCAAGGTTGCCTGTTTCCATTCTTTTTGCTGGCCCTCAGGGCTTCAGTCCTTTTCCCTCAGGAACCAGGTCAGGTTCCCCTCTTCCCAACACCTGTCCATGTTCCCTCCCAGCTCTCTCCCTCCCTCCCCACTTGTGATTGCTTTCTTCTCCCTCCCAAGTGGTACTGAGGTGTCCTCACTTGGGCCCTTCAGCTTGTTGACTTTTTTGAATTCTGTGGACTGTATCTTGGGTATTCTGTACTTTTTGTTGTTGTTGTTGCTAATATCGACTTATAAGTGAGTATATATCATGCATGTTCCTTTTGAGTTTGAGTTACCCCACTCAGGTTGATATTTTCGAGTTCCATCCATTTGCCTGTAAAACTCAAGATGTCCCTGTTTTTAACATCTGAGTAGTATTCCATTATATAAATGAACCACATTTTCTATATCCATTCTTCTGTCGTGGGAGATCTGGGTTGTTTCCAGCTTCTGGCTATCACAAATAAGGTCGCTATGAACAGAATGGAACACGTGCCACTGTGGCATGGTGGCATATCTTTTGGGTATATTCCCAAGAGTGGTATTGTTGGGTCTTTAGGTATATCTATTTCTAGTTTTCTGAGGAGCCTCCAGATTGATTTCCAGAGTGGTTGTACTAGTTTGCAATCCTACCAGCAATGGAGGAGTGTTCCTCTTTCTCCACATCCTCTCCAACATCTCCTGTCACCTGAACTTTTGATCTTAGCCATTTCTGATCAGTGTAAGGTCGAATCTCATGGTTGTTTTGATTTGCATTTCTCCAATCATTAAGGACTTTGAACAAGAAGTTGAAACTATTGAAAGCCATAGTGTAACTGAATCTCTAAATAGGCATAGATTTTCATCTATCTAGGATAAGTACACCCAACAAGATAAAATGTGTACAACTCTCTATCCTAAGTAACCTACTGTTACAATCCCCAAGCTGGAGATACAAAGAGGCTAATTGCATGGTATAAGTCAAATCTTGAGATGCTATTTCTTCTTGTCTCCAAGTGTTTGTAGTTCCCATGTTAAAATAAACTTACTTATTTCCCAGACCATATGATGTACTTTCACATGTCTTATGCCTGCCTTGGTCATTTTAATCAGTTGGTCTGGAATGGCTTCACACATATTAGAACCTCCACCACAGAATTCTTTCTCAAGTAGGTGCTAATCCTACCCGCAGGGTCTTCCAAAAGTATAACATTTGTCAATAGTGTTTTAATGACATGGTTTAGTTTACTGTTATTGTTTTAATCTGCAATGAAACCACAATATGCCTAAAGATTTGAATTTTTGACTCTGGCTGTTGGTACTGTCTTATCATCTATGAGTCCTTTAGGTGATTGCCTTTGTTGCGGGTAATGACTCATGTGGGAGCAAGTGGTGAAAATTACATTCTCTTCTTGCTGAGGTCTATTTTCTATGTCCTGGCCATATGTTATATTACTATCTCCACATCACAGCCCCATCTTTGAGAACAGAAGATCTCTTATTATGCCTTTCCTGTTTGGTCACAATTTCTGGGGACCCTCTGAGATCATTAGCCAAAATAAATATTTCCCCACTTAAGCTGTTTCTGCTAGATGTGTTATCATAAGAATGGAAAAATAACTCAATATATTAGGCTTGTATTAATGCAAATATGGTTGTAGGTAGCTAAAATTCCAGAATCTGAGGGGTAACAGAAAAAAAAAATCTAAAATTGGAGGTCAACCTTGGGTGCATAGTAAGTTCCAGGCCAGCATTAGCAATATAACTAAGAGAAAGAATATCTCTCAAACAAAAATAACAAAAATAGATTATATTAATATACTGCTTAATTCATAAAGTAATATAATTTGTCTAAATAATATCAGGAAGAAGTAGTCATTAGCAATGATTCTGAGAAACGATCAAAATCAGTTTTCCAGAAGTATATCTACTCCCAGCTTTCAGTTCTTAGGTCAGGGATTTCATACTCCACCCTTTATCATCATTGTGTTTTTGTTCATTTGTGTAGACTAAGTTACTCACCATTACCTGATTATTCTGAAAGTGGTGTTCCTCTACTGTTTATACATCAGGTAATGACTAATCAAATACTTAATGAACCAGAATAACCACTTTCAAATCAAGACAAATGAGAATGAATAATGTTCATAGGCTGATTGTAGTGTGTGTGTGTGTGTGTGTGTGTGTGTGTGTGTGTGTTTGTGTGTGTGATTCTTTAAACATTTATTAAGCTTAGTGTTATAATGAAAGTTAATAATTTTTGAGTAGAACTATTTTTACACTTGGTAGACTAATATGCTACACTTTTCTTATTTATCTACTACATATTTCAGAGATCTTTGGGCTTTATAGGAAAAATATTTAGAGAATGTGTTGATATTGATAATATTCTTGGATTTCAATAGCTGAATATAATTATAGAAAACAGCACAAGGTTGAAGTCTTTGAGTTACAGGGTTCAGAACTCTTTGATAACACAAAAAGATACAAAAGTATAGAAAATTTCCAAAGCCAAGTCATGCATGTTGTTAGTTCCTCTCTTTTAATTTTATTTAAATCTAACTGGATGCTTTGCTCTGAAAAGACAGTATGTACAAAGCAGCTCTTATAAAAGAAAGCATTCAATTGAGGACTCATTTACCTTTTCAGAGGTTCAGGCCATTATCATCATGGCTTGGAACACAGTAGCATTTATTGGTGTAGAGCAGTTGATGAGATGAAAACTTACCTGGTCAACAATCAGGGGAGAGAGACAGAGACAGAGAATTCAAGCTTGGTTTTAGCTTTGCAATTCTCTAAATGCATCCCCACTGCATACCTCCTAAACAATACAATGATTCTTATTTCTTTCAAACAGTTCCACTCCTTGGTGATTAAACATTCAAATATATGAGACCACTCTTATTCAAATCACCACACTATCCGCACTATTTCAAATACCCTAAACTCTCCTTTGAGGCTTTTCTTATTTAAGATGGTTGGTAATCATTTTATTTTATTTTATTTTAAAGAAACTTTGTCTTATGCTCACATTTTTTTCACTACCTTAACTCTCACCTATAAGAATTCAAGGTTTATAATACAACATAACCTTGTCATACCCCCTTTTGGGCTAGCAACCACAATCAGAATGCATTTCAACATTTGCTGTTGTGTTCCATAAATTTATGTCAAGGCCCTACAATGCTCTCATCTGACTTCTTGATCTGTAACAGCTTCCATGATTGCTGCTTCTGTTATTATGTCAAAGGCTTTTCAAGGGACATAAATGGTGCACACAATGGCTGAGAAAACTGGTTCAGCTTCTCCATTTACTGATTTATGGACTGTAGAGTGCAGGGAATAAAACATCCTTTCAAAGCCTCTCTATCCTTTGGTTTGATTCACTCTCCAGATGAGTGTCTAGTTAAAAATCAGAGAAATAAAGTACCCATAGGTCTGTGATTAACACATTTGCTTCCTAAGCCTTGAGATTGCTTTTAGCTCACTCTGGTTTATACCAAGATTTTACAACTGACTTAAAATTAACCTTGAGGTCTGTGGCTTCTAAAGGGACTTTTTTGAAAGGTATAATCATTCTTTAAATTCTTCATCTTCCCTCATGATAACTATTCATAGAGATAAATACAACATTGATAGGAATAAATTTAGCATGTTTCTGTAAGCAAGCAGTAACTAATATTTCCTTTAAAAATTCCTAACAAAATGAGGATGAATTTTAAATGAAATACTGTTTCAATACAATTATTCCACTGAAAATTGAAAAGGTCAGATCTTTTTCTTCTACTAAGGGTATCTGGAATTTGTATCAGTAGTGTAAAGTAGAACTTGAAGAAAGAAGAAAGTGATGTTTAAGCTCATAGATTTCCAGTGTCAGGAGTAATAGCAAGCCTAACTGATTCAATTGGGAAAACACCCATTAGGGCAAGAGGTAGTCAGAGCAAGTGGGGCATTCAGAAGGAAAGTGGACTTAGGAATCTGATTGGCAGAATTTACAAGGCAAGGTATTATCACAAGTATAGCTGAAGTTAGTATGCATGGTTTACAGAGGGATACCCACTGTAAGTCTTGCTATTGAAGGGCTTCTATGTATTCCTGGTTTGATTAGGACAGTTTATACAGTAGCCCACATATGAGAAACATGGAGAGCTGGAGGAAGGACTGCATTGAGATCAATGGGACTTTGGTTTGGCTGTTTTGCATGTTAATGGAAAAGGAGATTTGTTTGCTAAGCATAGGGATATACCATGACTAAGAAAAGCTATATTCAAGGATCTGCACATTGCAATTGACAGACCATCCTACATGCATAAGTAATATATTTCTAGAATTCTAGAATTGTAAACATTTCTACAATTAATGCCAATAACATATCCAGAAATCTTATTTATTTAGTTTTGAGTCACCATGTAGTTGCTGGGAGTTGAACTTGGGACTTCTGGAAAAGCAGTCAGTGCTCTTAACCACTGAGCCATCTCTCCAGCCTAGCAGACAATCTAAGATACAACTTAAATAGTGATTCCTAAGCGGTCATAGCGACCCCTGATTATAGTACCAGTATGAGAAAAAGTAAGTTGCTTAGTTTCTTGTGCATAAAATATAAATTAAAAAGATTATTAAATCTAAGTTATTCACCACCCACCCAAAATTAAAATCAATGGAAAAAGTGGAACTAGAAAAACAATCAGCTTCCTAAGATTGTTCATAACATGTATTCATCTAAATGGATTTACTCATTCACATGCCAAGTAAGTTATATGTGAAGCTCTTTCACATAAAGCTTTTGTTGTTGTTATTCTGGTTATACACACAAGCTTTTGTATGATAAACTCTGCTCTGGAAAGAACATGTTCAAGGGCATAAGTAACTTGTCTGAATCATTCACTGAGAGGATGCCAGTAGAAGCCACATTTACTATTTCTAACTCTTATCCTTTCAACCTATACTCTGTGGACTACGCCTGTCATACATTGGCAAGGGCTAAGCATTCATGTGTTTTACAAAGCTGGAGAAGTTACCATAAGATTAGACTTTACTGGCATCCAGAGACTTATAGAAATGAAATACATCGAGACAATTTTCCCACCATTCTTCTATCATTTCCAGGTAGATCACAGTCTACGTTAATTATTTATTTATTCATATTCCTTAGCTATTGTGCTGAGATTCAAGGGAGTAGAACACTGCATGAAGAACATCAGCAGAATCAAGAGAGGGAAGGAAAGACACATCTGCCGTGTTACTCCTCAGCCTAGCCACCAAGGTTCTGACTTCTGTGATTAAACTGAATTCTGTGGACAAGGAAGGGCGGTGAATCTCTGAGAAGTGAGTTACAGTGGGTACAAGAGCTGCTCACAAAGAAACTAGATTCCGTCATAGATTGAATAAGCTGAGGATACTAAAGTTGTACAAACACTACGCTTGATCTCAGAAGCGCTGCTATGTCTAATGAAGAGGCTCCACAGTTGTACTTGAATCCCAGTTATCTGTGAGATTCATTATAATTCTTGGTTTCTTAAGCACACTTGGCCCACTTCAGAGTCATCTTTCATTTTAGGAGTAGAGGGAATGGAATAGTCATGGGGCTTGCCATGTGAGATATGTAAAGTACTTAGATGGATAATGAGTAAGAATGAGTTTAGAAGTATTCAAAAGAGAGTTCAAAGTATCTTTTGTAGGAAGATACAGTACAGAAAAGTTACACTGAGACTGGCTAAACAACCTAGAAGAAGAAATTGTAATAGTAATTTGTTGGCAAGTGAACTTAATGACAGATTAATCCAGATGGAAGAAAATAGAAGTGAATTGATAATCCACATTGTTATTTAAAGTGTGGCTTTTAATTCTGTATTTTAAGCCTGTATTGACTTTAGTTCAACACATATTTCTTCACCATATTTTAAATTTTATTTCTTTCAAATTTTGAGATTATAACATTCCTCTCTTTATTTATCTCTCTCAAAACCCACATACCCCTAACTGCTTTTTCAAATTGATGTCCTCTTTTTAAAATTATTTTTTGGTATTTATTTTGATACTGGCAGGTGTCTTGGGCAACAAAAAAAAATCAAAGGAAATCAGGCTGCCAGGCTTCCAAGTGTCATGATGATGGTTTATAAAAGGGTTTGGGTCACCTTTGCAGTTCCTGTTGTCTAGTGTTCAAGGTAGTGAGCCAATCATGCAAAGGATTCAGACAGTCTAAGGGGTGGTGTTATTCCTAGTTACACTACTCTGTACACTGTCCAACAATGAACTATGATTTGGAGTCTCATCTAAACAAAACATCAGTACAAGAAAAAAATATATATTTATGAGATAGATGAGAGAGAGAGAGAAAGGCATAGGTATAGGCATAGGTATTAATATAGATGCTACACCTTATTATGTTTAATAAGTTTACTAATTTGTGTTATCCTTCTTGTCAGTCTTGTCAGATTAACCCAGGTTGTCATTGTGTCTGTATTTCCTGGCCATTTGGAGTTAGGTAGTTAAAGCTGGGTCCTTTATTTTTTCTGTTTGACTATGCCTATAATCAGAAATTGTTTTCATTATTGACTTAAACAAATTTGAGAAAACGCACATGGATCATAAAATTTCTGGTGACTTGTCAGAAGGTCCTCTTCCCGTGGTGATGATAAAGAACTTTTCTTACACTGATGGCCAGTGATTAAAAATGATCTGAAGATACATAAAGCACTGCTATCTCATCTAAAATATATGTATAGAAGTGTGTTTGCAAAGCAGTATGCTAGTCTGGTAGACCTGCCAAGCAAAATAACACATAAGAAGTGGTCAGCTGCTGGAATGCATTTTGTCACAATTTTCCAAACTATTGGGCCTCACCTCTCACATTGTTTCCTGCTCCTTCAAAGACTAAATCGTTCAGATTCTTCCTCTGTTCTTATGACTTTATTTGGTCTCAGCTACCTCTTCAACAGCTACTGCCTCCCAAATTGTCACACTGAAAGGTGAGTCTTTTTCTTGTAAAATATAAGTGTATACTGTACTATTACAAAATTAAAGGATAGTGCAAAGCTTAGCTGAGTCCAATGTCTGCCACTGAATGCCTTGTTAGCAGGCATAAAGCAGTGTTGTGACTTGGTATGGTGATATCATTTTCTGGGGATTCTGAACACCGATTTGGTTAAAAGGGTAAAAATGTTTACTACAAAATTCTATTTTTTAAACTTTATTTTTTTAAAGATTTATTTATTTTATGTATATGAGTACACACTGTAGCTGTGCAGATAGTTGCGAGCCTCTTCTGGTTGTTGGGAACTGACTTTAGGTCCTCTGCTCGCTGTGATGGTCACCCCGCTTGCTCTGGTCAGCCCTGCTTGCTCCGGCCCAAAGATTTATTCACCATTATAAATAAGTACACTGAGACAGCTATGTCAGGCTCTGAATGTGTCCAACTAATACAGAAGTGGAGGCTCACAGTCATCCATTGGACTGAGCACAGGATCACCAATGAAGGAGCTAGAAAAGGAGAGGCCCTTGGTCCTATGAAGACTCTATGCCCCAGGGTAGGGGAATGCCAGTGCAGGGAGGAGGGAGTGGGAGAGGGCACCCTCATAGAAGCAGGGGAGAGGGGATGGGACAGAGACTTTCTAGAGGTGAGCTGGGAAAGGGGATAACTTTTGAAATGTAAATAAAGAAAATATGCAATAAAAAATAAAGTTTAGGGCTGGTGAGATGGCTCAATGGGTAAGAGCACCTACTGCCCTTCCGAAGACAACCACATGGTGGCTCACAACCACCCGTAATGAGATCTGACGTCCTCTTCTGGAGCATCTGAAGACAGCTGCAGTGTACCTTTTTTTTTCTTTTCTTTTCTTTTTTATCAGATATTTTCTAATCTGTCTTTGTCAGGCTCTGGCAGAGCCTCTCAGGAGACAGCTATATCAGGCTCCTGTCATCTGATCTGAGTTCAAGTCCCTGAGCTCACATAAACTTGGAAACAGAGAGGTGAACCAAGTGTACAAAGATGTTTGGTTTGTTTTAATCCATATAAGACCCCTCTATGTATCATTAAAAAAAAAACAATAGTAACAAATTTTTTTGGAAGAAACATGTAGATTTGGTATTGGTGATGGGCAAGTGTTCATGTATCTGTTCATACTACAAATTTGGGAAACGAATAAGGCTAATAATAAAATTACTCTCAACCATGTGGACCCTATCTGGAATCTCTGATTTTATTAGTTGACAACATTATACAGTGTTTTAAAACTTGGTCACTGAATTAGCTACTGAGAATTAACTTTATAAGATATGACCACTTTATTATGAAGAGTTAAAAGATAGTATTTCACATGGAAACCTTTTTTTTTTTTAATGAATTCAGAATTATCAAAATGCAAGTCTGAAACATGCCAGTTGAGTTAGACTTAAGTGTGTATATGATGCTTACTACAATGATTCAATTTTCTGGGTATTACCTTGTGAGGTTTTAACTTGAGATTTGCCTGTTTTGATGTCCTCTTTTACATGAGAAATGTCACTAATTACTAATGATATTTTGTGCAAATTCAGTTAATTATGCTCTTTTCTAAACTTGTTACGCCAACTTTCATTCATTTTCCAAGAAATATATTTTAACAAAAATTTAAAATCATAGCTTTAAAATTGCCTTATTCATATATTAGCTATCTACCACAGTGTTCTTTAAAACTTTGCTCATGGCTGTTCTCTTATGGATTTTTAAAGCCAGTAACCTTGTAAAATTCATCATCCTGACAAGGATGGCCTTGGCAAACTCTGTCATCCTTAGCTAAGTAAACCTCTGAATTCTATCTTAGTCTTAACTGTTTCTGAATTTCATATACATGAAACCATCAAGGAATCAAGTTTTGAGAGGGAGTCTTGTGTCCATGTGTATATGCATGTATATATCTGTGTGTATACATTTTTACCTGCTGAACATGATTTTGTCCTATGGATGTATAACTAGCTGTTAATTTACATTCTAATAGAAATATTAAACTTTCCAGTTGTGAATAAATATAAAGTAAATATTCTTGATCTTAAGTTATTTTGAAAGTAAATCCTTTGCCTATGTTAGGGAAATAACCAGTGATAACACTATTGATCATGAGAAAGAGTTAGGCTTAATTATGTAAGATACTGATTATTTTCTAAGAGCTTTGGGTATTTTAGTTTTCCTGAGAAGAAATGAATTTCACTTTATTGTTTCACATATTTTATTAAATGTTTGGTCTTGTAAAACTTAACTTAAATACATTTTTTGCATGTTTGAATGGGAATAATTCTGAGTTCACTTTTTATAGCTATGATGAAATGCATGAATATGTTGATATTCTATCTTGTATTTCTAAATGTGTTTCTTCTTTAAAGATACACATTGACTGAAAATTAAATGTGGTAGACTAGCCCACAAAAATGGCTATACTCATTTGTGAGTGGACAAGAGAGAGTAAAAAGGGAATGCATCTAATCAAAATACACTGTATATATTTATAAAAATATAATGTTGAAAGTCAATTTATAGAGACAGGAGACATTTAACATAATTTCAAAATCAGCAAAAGGGAAATGGAGAAATAACAAAATTATAATGCTCATTCTTCAGAATTTTGTTTGGGAAGAAAAACCAAAAGATTTAAAAAGTATTTAAAAATTTGAAAAGCAATACTTTTCAACTTCTAAACTTGTACTATTTTGGACAATTTCATATAAAGTATTATGATCACATATCAGTGCCTATTACCTTCTCTTACTCACTTATCCTCTGGTAATATTTTTTTCCATACAACCACTTCATCTCCCCCTTCTTCTTTGAGAATGTAGCTACATTGTTGACTTAATGTTGTGTATACAATTGAAAAAAGAGTTACATTTTTCTGAGGACTACGGATTGCTGCTTTATAAACTACAAACACTAATATTAAAAGAATGGTATTCAGAGATAACATTATCATAATCATTGTAGGATCTTTCGTTGTCTTAGGAAGTTCCATTTAGTACCCCTCTGGCCCTTTTTCAGAGTCAACTCCTGACAACCACAACTCCTTCCTTTCCCTGGAAATTTACTATTTCTAGAATATCATAAATGAAATCACTTAATAGCAAGCCCTTCAGCTAAATTCTTTCGTCAGGATGATTCTTTTGAAATTCACTCATGTTGTTGCTTATGCTTGAAGCCAGCTCCTTTTGACTGCTTAGTAGCTTTTTTAATTAATAGCTTATTTTTCTGACTTTCACTTATGGTTGATTCTTAGCTCCTATTACATATCCTGATTATAGTTTCCCCTCTCTCCACTCTTCCCACTTCCTCACAACGTCCTCTTCTCTCTGGAATCACCCCCTATCTGTCTCTCATTAGAAAGGAATAGGCTCTCAAGAGAAAACAACCAAACATAACAAAAATAAAATATAATAGGACAACCCAAAAACTATCATATGGAAGTTGGACACAGCACTCCAACAGGAGGAAAAGAGTCCCAAGGAGAAGTTTGTTCTCACAGACAGGAGTCCCATAAAAATACTAAGCTAATGGCTATAATACATAGGCAGAGGACCCAGTGCAGACTCATCTAGGCCCTGTGCTTCATGCTTCAGTCTCTATGAGCTCATATGTGCCTTGCTTAGATTATTCAGTTGATCTTGTTTTCCTGGTGTCCTCCACTACCTCTAGCTGTAACAATCTTTCCATCTCCTCATCAGCTGGATTCCCTGAGCTCTACATCTCTCTCACCCCATGCTTTGTACATTTCTACAAGTGTTCACTGCTGCTATGTTCACGATTATATTTCCACTTTTAATTTTTACATTGTAAATGATTCCTACCATATCTATGTATCAGGCATTTGAATATCTACATTTCCTTTTTGACAAGAGATTGTTCTATGAACAAGCATAAATTAATAGTAAGTGACCTTCCTTACTTTTGCTAGATTTGTTTTTTGGGTACTGAAAACATTTTAAAGATAATATATGTATGTATTACACACACAGAATCATTTCTAATTCTGTGTACTAGGTGCCTTTTTTCTTTTTCTACTTCCATTAGAATTATTTTTTCTTCAATTATATTATTCAGTTGAATCATTTAGATTCTACTTGTAGATAGAAAATTTCCTCAGCCTGAATTTAGTCCTGATGTAGAAGCAAAGAATTAAAAGGAACTAAATAGTTTCATGACACTGGTACCCTCTGAAACACAAGACAGGAGATGTTTTACTTTGAGAACAAAACAGATGTTTTTCTCTGAGAACAAAATATAAACATTATATCTCTATCAAGCTGCAGACTTTAAAAATAAATTTTGTTAAGAGTATATTAATAATAGACATTACTTAATATTTTTCATATTTCAAATTCAAACTTAATTTTTATAATTGAAATAATTGAAAATGAAAAATGTATTAGATTCTTTAAGATTTATTTATGTATTTTATGTATATGAGTATATTGTAGCTGTACAGATGGTTGTGAGTCATCATGTGGTTGGTGGGAATTGAACTCAGGACCTCTGCTCACTCTAGTCCCATTTGCTCCAGCCACCAAATTTATTTATTACTATATCTAAGTACACCATAGCTGTCTTCAGACACACCAGAAGAGGGTGTCAGATCTCATTATGGATGGTTGTGAGCCACTATGTGGTTGCTGGAATTTGAACTCAGGACCTTCGGAAGTCAGTGCTCTTAGCTGCTGAGCCATCTCTCCAGCCCTAGATTCTTTTTTTTTTCCTTATTAGATGTTTTCTTATATACAATATCTCCTTTCCCAGGTTCTCCTCCAAAAAAATGAAAAGAAAAGAAAAAGAAAAGAAAGTAAGATAAAATAAAATAAGAAAAAAAATAAATCAATCCCCCGTCCTCTCCCCTGGCTCACTGGCCTCCCCCTCATCCCCCCCTGCTTACTGGCCTTGGCAGTCCCCTACACTGGGGCATAGAACCTTCACAGGGCCAAGGGCCTTTTCTCCCATTGATGACCAATTAGGCCATCCCCTGCTATACATAGGCTGATGGAGCCATGAGTCCCCCCATGTGTACTCTTTAGTTGGTAGTTTAGTCCCTGGGAGCTCTGAGGGATTGTTGTTCATCCTAAGGGGCTGCAAACCTCTTCAGCTCCTTGGGTCCTTTCTCTAGCTCCTTCATTCGGGAACCTGTGCTCAGTCCAATGGATGGCTGTGAGCCTCTACTTCTGTTTTAATTGGGTACTGTCAGAGCCTCTCAGGAGACAGCTATTTCAGGCTCCTGTCAGCCAGCAATTGTTGGCATCCACAATAATGTCTAGATTTGACTAGACATTATTGTGGATGCCTAGATTCTTTATAAATATCTTTTTTCAGCACTGTTTCTTTTCTCATTTCAAGTTTCTTCCTCCTAAGTAGCATGTAGGACAAATGTTCAGGGTCAAACACTGATACTCATTTGTTAGCCACACATTCAACCTAAAATTAATATGCAACTTAAAAAAAAAACTATTATACAATAAAACTTATGTGAAATATTGTTCTTTCAAGATTTCATTAACTTTAAACAATTCTCTTTAATACCAAAAGTGTGAATAAAATATTCATTGCAATAGGCCATTTATTTTTTAATAGACGAGAAACTTGTTATCCTATCGCACTTTCTGTGACCTCTGTGCAGCTGTAAATGCAACGAACTAGAGGTGAGAGAAGGACCAGCATGAGTATGCTTGACTATATGTTTTAGAAATCTCATTGCTTAATTATACTGTATTTCAGCTTGACTCTTTTTTTAAAACTGGATATTTCCTTTATTTACATTTCAAATATTATCCTCTTTCCTGGTTTACCCTCTTCCCAGAAACTCCTAATCCCATCTTCTCTCCTCCTGCTTCTATGAAGGTGTTCCTACACTGACTCACCCACTCCCACCTCCCTGCCCTCGATTCCCCTACACTGGGGCATCTATCAAATCTTCATAGGACCAAGGAGCTCTCCTCCCATTGATGCATGACAAGACCATCTTCTGCTATGTATGCAGCTGAAGCCATGTGTTCTCCTTTGTTGGTGGCTTGGCACCTGTGAGCTCTAGGGGAATCTGGTTGGTTGACATTATCTACGCGGTTGCAAAGGCTACCAACAGACTGTGAAAAGATCTTTACCAATCTTACATCAGATAGAGCTAATATCCAATATATACAAAGAACTCAAGGAGTTAGACTCCAGAGAATTAAATAACCCTATTTAAAAAATGGGGTATAGAGCTAAACAAAGAATTTTCAACTGAGGAATATTGAATGGCCAAGAAGCACCTAAAGAAATTCTCAACATCCTTAGTCATGAGTGAAAAGCAAATCAAAACAACCCTGAGATTCTACCTCATACCAGTCAGAATGGCTTGAATAAAATACTCAGGTGAGAGCAGACGCTGGTGAGGATGTAGAAAAACAGGAACACTCCTCCATTGCTGGTGGGATTGCAAGCTGGTACAACCACTCAGCTTGGCTCTTTATATTACATAATTTATTTTATATATATGTGATTGAGAAACATTTAATGTACATAATTTAGATGCATACATGTATGTATATAACTGTATGTATATATGTATATATGAATATATATACTTATACACACATATGTATATACATAATAAAAGACAGATAAGAAAAAAATGTGTATGTTATAAGTATGTTTCTTTTTCTAAATAATATTTCTCATTCTTGAGGACGATGAATGTCTAAGTTTCTGGTTTTATGTCTTGTTCTATCAGAACTCCTATTATTGGTTATTTTAATTATTTACATTTCAAATGTTATCTTCATCTTCTTTCCCAGTTTCACCTCCACAACCCCCCATCCTCTTCCTACCTCCCTTCACCTCTATGAAGGTGATCCCCCACCCACCTACCCACTACTATCTCAGCACCCTAACATTATCCTACAATGGGGAACCGTGCCTCCACATCACTAAGGACCTCCCCTCCTATTGATGCCAGATAAGGCTATCCTCTGCTATATATACAGTTGCAGTCAGTATCATTATTCATTCAGAAGCTCCTTAAGTGATGTAGTGCTGTGTTTTTTACAGTTTAACATAGTTAAACATAGGAGGAGTAAGTTTAGGCTGGTGTGTGTGTGTGTGTATGTGTGTGTGTGTGTGTGTGTGTATGTGGTGTGTGTGTGCTTGTCTGTGTTTAGATGTGTTTGGGTGTGTGTATGTGGGTGTGCACGTGTGAATGTGTATGTTGTTATTGTTTTATGCTGTATCAATTGATACAAGTATTCCCATTACATCAGACATATTCATCCACGTGTTATCAATTTTTCATACATTATTACCTCATTAAATTTTTAATTTTTAATGTTGGTTGTTGAAAATATAATGTACTGTGGTTAACATACAATGAAGAGAAAGAAGAGTAAAAAGATTCTCTAGTTGTTTCCTCTGTTATTTTGTAGTCCATTTTATATTACTCACAAAAGGAATCAAAATACAAATTAAACATCTTGATAGTGTTTTGGGTATTATATTAGACCAGGATGAGATATTTTAAAAATCATTAAGGGAACACATAAATGCAAAGAAACTGTGCTTCCTTCTGGTGATCAGCTCCGCTCTTGCTTTTGAAATAACAATCACACATTCCGTGTGAATCCAGCAGGTAAAACAGGAACAAAGAAAATGTTAATGAACTTGACTTTTATAGTGTGAGCAAGTCAAGGTTCAATTCTGTACTTGTTCTCAATGGCATTCACACTTGCTGTCCTCAAAGAGCAAATGAATCATTTCTGAGAGGGTATTGTGAAATTGGAACAAATTTCAGTTCTTCATCCACAAACTTAAACATCTTTCATGTCCTTACTTGTGTAAAAAATCCATAAGAACTCTATGGATGATCCATCTGTCTGTCTTTATCTATTTACTATACAACTTCTCATTTCAATATATTCCTATATCTTGTGTTCCCAAGATTCTGAGTAAAAACATCTTGAGTGGCAAAGCAGCCTGGGACACATGGTAATGTATTTTATCATACTTAGAATGTTTCACTTTTATTTAACTAATATCTAGTGACGATCATAGAATCCCTTAATATTTTATAACTCCCATAACTAGATTTTTATCCATTGCTTAGAAAAATATTATTATTAAAGTATACTTTTAAAACAAGTTCATCTATTTTCCTTATTAACATAATTACTTTCATAAATTTGGTCAATACTTATTGTTCTTAATATCTTGTCAGTGAATCAGATTAATTTATAAATGTGTAGCTTAATATGATTAGCAGAATAAACACATAAACCCAGGTGACTTAGTTATACATACACACATAAACATACAGACACACAGACAAATATGTAACAAAACATACAATTGAAATATATGTGTTTTATACCACAAATAAAGAATGGTCAGAAGAATAGAAAAAGGGTGAGAAATAGAAAAATATAAACTATAAAGGGTGAGAAAGAAGGAAGGCAATTAGATGATTTAGAGAGTATGAGAAAAAACAGAATAGGGAGTAAGGTAGGGAGGAAGGGAGTAAATGAGGGGCATGTTCATAGCCTTCCATGTCTTTTCTACTAATATGCATTCCTCATGAGAATTTGCAAGGTTCTCTTCACTTCGCATTTTTACTAACTCATTGACTTCCATTATCTTGACAAGTTCATTTTGGCAGGTATGAGGTAGTACCATATTCTGGCTATAATTTCCACTATTCAAAATGATTAGTACTTCTCAACCTTTTTATGTACTTACTGGCCATATTTATATTATATTTTTAAAATACTGAAAATATTTGTTTGAGTGTTTTGCTCAGTTTTCTGTCATTCATTTGTAGTCTCATTTTTTGGATAGATATATAATTAGTGTATGATCCAGCAACTGCCTAAAATATTGAAGATCATTTTGCTAAAGATAAATATATATTTCCATTCCCACACTCCTTGCATCATGTTTACAATAACCAAGTAACAAAATCAATCTCAATCATGTGAGTGAAACAAAGAGTTCATGGATAGATAATGAAAATCCAGGGTGTATGTGTTATAATATTTTAGGGCTAAAATCCTGATATGACAGAGATGAGACTGGAATACATCTTTCTAATTAACAATTAGAAACATAAAGATATTATATCACCTCAGTTATATGTAAAATCTAAAAATCTGTATAAATTATAACAGTCAAGCAATGGCTATCAGTGTTAGGAATCAAGGAGGAATAGAAAGTACCACCTGTGAATAAAAAGTACCAGGTTTTTTTTAAAGGAATAAGCTTAGAGAGCCCATTCACAGAATTAAAATCTATAGATATTAAATTATTACAGTATTTGGGCTCAGGCTAAATGAGTAAATTTAACTTGTCTTGTTACTAAATAAAATAACATTTATCTGAGATGACAGGTATGTTAAGTTTTAATATAGCAATATTTTAATTATATATATATATATATATATATATATATATATATCCCATTTTATCATGTATACCATAAGGAAACATAATCAAGTATCTTATGAAGGCAATATACTATACACATCTAATAGATAATGTTTCTGCCTTAAGATAGGAAATGCAAGTTATGCCTGGGGCTTATCACACTGAGTGAAAGGTATGAGAAAGTCATCAACAAATACTGTGTGCTCTCCTTGTCAAGAATCTAAAGCAATAGACCTCAAACAAGCAGTGTGAAGATGGTGAATAAAGTTTAAGACCATGAGAATAAAAGTTCGATTTGGCTTACAGAATAAGTCTTGTGAGCTGTGAGTCTTAAAGCAATGATTTTAGTTGCAAAAATGTATTGGATGCATTACATACTTCAAACTAGCTAGGAGCATAATCGGAAGGTTCTTCCCAGCAGTGTGGAATGAGAATTTGAGAATATGGATGTGTGTTAACCATCTTCACAATGTCAGTTTACAATATGTTATCAATATGGATCCATGTGGAGCCATAAGTATGTGTATATCTGCGTGTGTGTGTGTGTGTGTGTGTGTGTGTGTGTGTGTCTAAGTTTCCTAAGGACCATTATGAAGAGTAGAGTGTGGATAAGTGGATGAGTACAGGGAGGACATGGATGCAGAATGCAGAATCAATTGTTTAATTAGTAAAAGATTTTGTAGGGCTTCTTTGTTTGTCCTTCTGTTTGTTGTTTGTTTGTTTGGGGTGGAGCACTTAGTTAACATGGTGACTTGAGGGCAGCAGTCTATCAGACATTAACTCCAGCATCCTACTATGACCACCCTGCTAACAAATGACTGAAGTTATTATGGAAACCAAGAGGTTATCACAACATGGTTCTTAGAGTCAAAGTATAAGAAAACAGACTTTTTTTTTTAATAGTAGAGGCTAAGATTTGTTAATGGATTTGGAGTGTGAATGAAATGCAATAAAGGTTCACAGAAAACTGGAAAAAATGAACTTGCTATCATTGAAGTATTTGAAGGTAGAAGTACAAATGGATTTCAAATAAAATCAGGATTCAGGAATTCTCTTTTAGATATATAGTATTTGTAGAGTTAATTGGACATCCATATGAAAATGGCTCTTGGGCAGTTAGAAAAATGAATGAGATGTATTGAGGACAAGCTAAAATAAAGATTCAAACAGTATTTAATCTTCACATTATAGTTAATGTTTTGAGCCAGGCAAAGAGCTGAAATTATCAGAGGAATAAATGTCAACATGTAAAAGTTGTCATATGTCTGAAATTTGAGATTATAAAATTATGATTAAGGAAATAAAAGCAAACTGAAATTAGGGTGTAGAAACCAAATAGTAAGGAAGGCTCCAAAGTAACAAAAGTATCTAAGGCTAGAAAAAGACATCTCTGTGAGAGACATGCCATGATGAGAACACTGAAGACACACATGGTTAAGAATAAATGGTGTACATAGGCTTGTCAGTTTATGGGGTGCATGAGGTCTTAAAAAACACTTTCAGAAATTTTAGTTGCAAAAACCCAATAAACATGGGTAGGAAAATCAATACTGATGTGACTGAATTCATTTTATGGTAGTCTAACAAAATATGTTGGTCTTGCCACTTCATCAAGAACAGAAATTTATTGTCTCAAGTTGGGAGGCTAGGAAGTTTAGTCTCAACTTACTAGCATCTAAACATATCCTGCTATATTCCCAGTGGTGAATTTGGAGCACCAAAGGGGAAATCAACAGTATTTTTGTACATTATTTTCTCATTGCTTTGTTCTTTTGTGTTTTTGTTTGTTTGTTTTGCTCTGATTTATTATTGTTTGTTTGCCTGTTTATTTTCAAAAAAAGAGAGAAAAGAAGGAAGGAAGGAAGGGAGGCAGGAAGGGAGGGAGGAAGGGAGGAGAAAGAAAGAAAAACAGAAAGAAAGAAAGAGAGAAAGAAAGAAAGAAAGAAAGAAAGGAAGGAAGGAAGGAAGGAAGGAAGGAAGAAAGAGGTAGAGAAAGAAAGAGGGGAGAGGGAGGGAGGGAGGGAGGGAGGAAGGAAGGAAGGAAAGAAGGAAGGAAGGAAGGGAGGAAGGACGGAAGAAACAAAGTAAGTGTATGATATAGATTTGGGTGGATGAAAGGGTGGGAAGGCCTTAGGAGAGGTTGGAAGAGGGGTAGTGATGATCAGAATATATTGTATATTGTATGTATACTAAATCCTATACTCTATATTGAAAGACAATAATTATAAAAAGGGAGGAGGAATTTTGTGTCCTAACATTGCAGAAGAGCTTAAGAGAAAATCTCATTTCCCTAACACTTCCCTCCTCTGTCCCATCCCTGCCCTTCTCTCTCCTCCTCCCTGTTCTGCTCCTTCTCTTCCCTACATCCTTTTTAGAGAGAGTGCCATAGCCCTTGATGGCTTGAAGCATCTATGCAACCTAGGATGAGCTTTAACTTCAGATCCCCCTACCTGTCAAGGGCTGACCTTGAAGGAAGGCATCATAGTTACTGGCAAGTTCATTTTTATAGAAGCATCTATCCATTTATGAAGGTGTTGCTTGCAGTATTAAGCTTTCTGTTAGCCTCTACTGCCAACATTGATCTTCTGAGGTCTAAATTTCTAATTCATGAAATTGAGAAGGAACCAGAATGCATACGCTATGACATATTTCCAAGACATTATTCTATAACACAAAGGGCTTGACATTTGTTTTGTGGTCAAGACAGTGACTGCTCCAGCTTTCATGCATTGTATGGTCTTTGTTCTTTGCCAACTGAATGAATTCTTTGCTGCAAAACAAGACAGAAAATAAGAAAGTACTTGTATGGCTGCATTAATATCCTCTATGTTGTGATAAAGCAGAGTGTCAGGCTTCATTTATGAACCATAGTTTGCCTTTGTTTGTCTATAGAAGATAATTAATAGACACTAACACACAGTGTGCTTCAGAATCCAATAGAAAAATCATTAAATAGTAATAAGTTCCTGAAAATGTTTTTTTTTTTTTATAATGGAATATTGGTATCATTTAACTTTCTTCAATGTAACTATGTTATCAGCAATAAAGGGTATTTTCTTATAATTTATGTCATGATTTCTATAGTTATTATTTTTAAAAATACAATTATAGTCAGTAACAGGTACCTTAGAGTTTAATCATGGGCTTTATCTGGCTGGAGGAAGAGAAGAAAATTATTATTTCTATTAGGAATATTTGTTTTCTGTATTTCTCACAGTAATGGGCTTTTATGTATTTGTCTATTTTTAAGTTATTAATTGGCCAAATAGTGCTTTTTTTGAATCTATGCGTTTTTCTTAAAGATCATGCATGCTGTATGAGAAAAGCTAGTCAAAGAAACAGAAAGAGAGACAAACAAATGAAAAGGATTTTCTAAAATTTCCATTCTCTGTAAAACCGTGAGTTGCTTTACCAATCAACTCTTAGGTCATCATAAATCATGGTTGACAAAAATTCCTCAAGACTATAATTCAAATACAAATATTTCATGATGGGAAATTCTGATAAAATTACATGATTTTGCCAATAAAAAAAGGGTTAAGACAGCACTGATTCATGTAGCTATATATACCACTTAATCAAAAATTCCTGGACTTCTGTGTATAGCAATTGTTTTTAAGTTTAGATTACCAACTTTAAGGTTGTTTTTACTTTCTAACCATCTTAGTGGTTTTTCTACCAATATGCCATATTCCTGAGACAGGACAGTTTGTACAGAATAGAGATTTATATGTTTCACAATGCTTGGAAGTGTGTGTGTATATGTTTGAGAGAGAGAGAGAGAGAGAGAGAGAGAGAGGGGGGGGGAGGGAGGGAGGGAGAGACAGAGACAGAGACAGAGACAGAGACAGATTTGGTAGTGACCTTCATATTGATTCATGATATATGAGGAAGAGGAAGAACAAGTGATCACTTAAGACCTAGACAAGCACTCCACTCCCGTGGTAATGGCATTACATCTTGAATAGATACAAGCCAGCTTCATCTCTCCCAAAGTGCCCCACCTCACAGTAAGAGTTGAATTCAATATAAGATTACCCTCATTTTTATTTATAGATTTTCTTACTAATTCAGTTTGTTCTTTGACAGTTTTGTGTATATATTTAATACATTGGGATTATTATCTTCCTATAGCTTCTCTGGCCTTCCTTTGGCACAAACAGAACTCTCTATTTCCAAAATCTCCATTTTCCATCTCAGCTTTATTATTATTATTATTATTATTATTATTATTATTATTATTATTATTTACAGCCCAATCATTACCCCCACTGCTCTGTCCTCTGACTGTTCCTCATCCCATTCCTCCTCCCAACATCTCCGAGAGGATGTCCCCACCAACCTTCACTCCACTGGACTTCCCAGCTTCCTGGGTCCTCACATTTCTTGAGGGTTATGTGCATTTTCTCTCACTGAAGCCAGACCATGTACTTCCAAACTTATTCTCCTGTGCAACTGAGTCCCAATGTGGGCACATGGTTGATCTATTTCATTCTTACCATCTTCTAACAGAAAAACATTAAAATTTATCTATATCTACATGTATCTGTATCTGTATCTACATGTAGATAGGTAGATAGATAGACATCTGTGCTACCTGGTCATTGCTAAGGAAGTTCTCTTGGCGTTTTTATGGTTAACACATGTTTGAACTATTTCTTAATACCTTATTACTACTTTGCCTTAATATATAAAGCTAAACACATTCTCTTAGATAATACATTGAATAAGTTCTTTTACTTTGCTTTTTCATTGGGTTGTCACTTTGGTATATATCTTTTGCATATCCATTCTTCCATATGCATAAATAGATCTATTATCTTCCTTCGTGTTTATGCACACACACACACACACACACACACACACACACACACACATATATATATTTATTTTTGTAATTATATTTATGTACAGAAACTTAGTGTACATTTAACCCAATTTAGTGGCCAGTTCTTTAGCCTTTGCCTTTTCCAGCTTGGCAATTCGACCAATAAACTTAGGACCCAGGACGTTGCCTCCACAGTGGCGACAGATCTTATCGTATCTGTCATTATAATTGGTCCTAATAGCTTCCACCAACTTAGTCAGAGCACCCTTGACTTCCGAGTTATCCTGTGTGAAGGCAACAGTAGTGCATGTCTTCCTGTAGACCAGGTGCCCCAGCCTAGCCTTTCCCTTGATGATGCAGTAGGACCCCCATCGACACAAGACAGGCAGGGAAACCACCAGCTCAATGGAGTCTACATCATGGGCAATCACCACCAGCTGAGCCTTCTTGTTCTCCACTAAGGTGGTCACTGTATTGACTCCTGCTCGGAGGACGGGTGGTCTCTCAGCTGGGACGTCCCCTTTGCCAGCAACTTTCTTCTCAGCACGGGCCAGTAGCCTTTGCTTTTTCTCCTGCTTTGTCTCTGGCCTCTACTTGTGGGCAAGCTTAAGCAGCTGAGTAGCTATTTGCCTGTCCAGGGCCTGGGTGAACTGGTTAATGGCAGGAGGTACTTTGAGACACTTATAGAGGATGACTCTTTGCCGCTGCAGCCTGATGTAGCAGGGCCATTTGAGGAAGCATGTTAGATCTCTTTTGGGCTGGATGTCCTGCCCAATGCCGAAGATCTTGGGCCTCTCCTCAAACAAAGGATCGACCACCTTCTTGGCCGACTGTTTCTTGACTACGGCGGGGGCTGCGTGTATATATATATATATATATATATATATATATATATATATATATATACACACACACACACACACATATATACATATATATGTGTATGCACACATATGTATATATGTATATGTATGTATATACATATATAAATATATGCATATGTATGTATATGCATGTAAATATATAAATATATATGTATATAAATATATATAAATATATACATACTTATATACACATATAACATATACATGTTTATATATACATATTTATATATTTATATACATATACATACATATATATATATGTTTACTTCATTTAATCTTTTGAGTAACTGTTCTCACATCTCCTGATCTTTACAACTTGTTTATGCATATATATCCTGAAGAAGTGGTTAAATATACTACTACATAAGATCTGTAGCTGTCTGTTGCAATACAAAAGGCTTTGCTTTCAGAGCTACATATTGTATAATATTTAGAACTGCTATTGCTTTGATAATAACAGCAAACCCTACACTGTTATGCTTAAGACACAGTTTTTGCTTTTTATGGTTTTTATTTTTTGTGCAAGAATTTCTTACACTTATTCCACCAGTGATTTCATTTCACTGCTGAAATTCTTATACATGGGCAGATACATGGTTATATTAAAAAGTTATACCAACTAAACATTTAATGATAGAAAGTCAAAAATAAATGCTAAATAATTTTGAGGTGCATATAATTCTAACACTTGTTAAAAAGAAAGCAAAATGAAATATTAGCATAATGAACTTGAGCACTTAATGTTACCTAAAAAATTATGTCTTGCAGTATATTTGATTATGAAGATATAGAACATCTTCAGCAATTATTGCAGTTTATGGACATTTAAATTTTATAATCATAAATGCTGAAAGAATATATCGTACTACAAAGTGATGATAATTTATATAATTCATAAACACTTAGGATTTCATTTTTAATTAACTATTTCATTCATTTATTTCCCAAATATTGCTCCCTTCCTGGTCCCTGGTCTCAGAGTTCTTCCAAACATCTCCCCTCCTCTTCTCCTCTGAGAGAGTGCCCCCTTAGATATTCCCTTTTCCTGGGGCATCAAGGTCCCCCCTACAGAATTAAGCACATCCTCTCCTAGTGAGTTCAGGCCAGGTAGTCAGTCTTCTACTACATATGTGCCAGGGGCCTTTATCCAGCCCATGTATGCTCTTTGGTTGATGGCTTTATCTGTAAGTCTCCAGACATCCAGGTTAGTAGAAACTGTTGGCATTCCTATGGGATTGCCATCCCCTTCAGCTCCTTCAATCTTTTCCCTAACTTTTCCATAGGGGTCCTCCATCTCATCCCAATGGTTGGCTATATGTATCTGCATCTCTCTCAGTCAGATACTGTACCTGTCTGCATCTACAACATAGCATCAGGAGTAGTGTCAGGGTTTGGCAATGGGATGGATCCAGCCCATGGGATGGATCCCAAGTTGGGCCATTCATTTGATGGCCTTTCTTTGAGCCTCTGCTCCATTCTTTTTCCCTGCATTTCTTTTAGACATGAACAATTCTGGGTCAAACATTTTGAAGATGGGTTGGTGACCTCATCCTTCCATTGGGGGCCCTGTTTATATACTGGAAGTGGTCTCTTCAGGTTCCCTCCCCACATTGTTGGGCATTTTGGCTAAGGTCACACCCATTGAGTTCTGGAAACCTCCCACATTTCTGGGACTTTCTAGAGGTTCTCCGCACCTACCACCACAGGAGCTGTATATGTCCATTCATTCTCCTGGCCTTCTGGGCTTCTCTCCTGTCCTCCTCATACTTAACCCTGCTCCCTTTTCCCTTCTACTCCCCTCTCCCACCCACCTCCTTCTGCCTCCCATGATTTTTGTTCACCCTTCTAAGTAGGATTTAAGCATACCTACTTGGGTCTTGCAACTTGTTAAACTTCTTAAGGTCTGTGGGTTGTAGCATGAATATTCTATACTTTTTGGTTAATATCCATTTATTGGTGAATACATACAATGCATCTCATTTTGGGTCTGGCTTACTTCACTCAGGATGATATTTCCTAGTTCTTATTTATTTGCCTGCAAAATTCATATTCTTCAGCTATTGAAAACAGTTAGGATTTCTATTCTGTTCTTGGTCAAAATGTGTTTAGTGCCATTTTAAGAGGATCAAGCCAGCAACTCAAACAGTTTTAAAATCAAGCATTCTGACACAATGAAAGTCCAAAGATATACTTATTTGATATCTATATCATGAGAAGATGACTGTAAGAAAATATTAAAAGTCTCTATTTTTTTAAATCAAATCAGGCAACAGGGAGTGTAAATGTAGATGCTTCATCCAACATGAGCACTCACAAATCACTTATACTTGATACTTTGATTAGTTAGAAGCCGTTTCATTCACAATTTCCCATAATAAAATGGCTAAAGTAGAGAACAACACAAATCTATGCATCTAAACTTAATTATTTAAAAATTTGTTTGATAGCATGACCATTAAGACAACAATATGGACTCGATTAAGAAGACACCTGGTTAGTTGATATTGTTCTTCCTATGGGGACCACTCAGAGCTTCCAGAGACTAAACCACCAACCAAAGTGTATACATTGAGAGATCTATGACTCCAGATACATATGTAGCAGAGGATGGCCTTATCTGATATCAATGGGAGAAGAGGCCCTTGGTCCTGTGGGGGCTGCATGCCCCAGTGTAGAGGATGCTAGAGCAGTGAGGCAGGAATGGGTAAGTATGTGGAGGAAGACACTTATAGAAGCAAAAGGGAGAGGGGAGATGGGGAATGGGAGGGTAATTGTGGAAGGGTAGCTAGGAAGTGGGATATCATTTGAAATGGAAAAAAATAAAATGATTAATAAAAGAAACAAAGAAAAAAATGTAATCCCACATATGTAAACCAAAGTCTATATTATATTTAAAAAAATGCACATAAAAAAGAGAGTGACCTGGTTTACAATACCAACTATGGTGTTTTTCATGTAAATAAGACCTCACATCCAATGAATATTTGCTTATCTGCATATCTGCCTTTCCATTATTATATCAGTGGGTACAACTTGACAAGTGATTCACTATTGTAGCATACATGGTCTAGTTCTGAGCAAGACTACAGACAGTCTCTTTCGCTTTTGTTTTGTTTTTTGTTTGTTTTGTTTTTGTAATTCCCTAGACAATGCAGGTGCATTTCATTATGTTGTGCATCCATTGTGAGTGATGCCTACATCTATAGAGACTTTCTAACTAGTTATGGTGAATATATAGGAGTGATTCCAATAGACCATGCTGTTTTGAACTCCTAGGGAGAATTTTTCCATGGCTGGATCTGAGATATTTTACTTAATAAACCATTTCTTCTGGGAGTAGTATTGCCTACCGATGGAAGATTTTATTGTTTAAAACCCGTTTTGAAAAAATATTATAATTTAATCATCTGACAAACTTGTGGTTTTCTATAGGGCTTCTTCACAGATCATCAGTTTTGAGTAACCCAGGTTGTATCTTCTCCTGGCATACAACACTGATAGGAGTTTCCTTTGTGTATTATTAAAAAGATGAAAAAAATGACAAAATGTCTGTTACTTGAGTTCATATTCATATTCTCAACAATGCTCAAACTACTTTATTTGAGAGCTTTTAAGATCTCAAACTATTTCCTTTCCAACTTTTCATGAAAACATAGAATGGAGAACTGTTCCTTTTAAAAAATTTGCCTGAAGCATGATGTTAAACCAACAAAACCAATCAAAAACAAAAACAAAAAAAGGGAACAGCAACAACAACAACAAAGTACTGTGTTTGTTTCCTGGGGACAAACCAGAGCTTTAGAAGGCTATACGCCAGCAGCATATCCAGTATTTCCTGAGGAAAACAACAACCAAAGTGCAAAAGCAATAATAATGATAATAATAATAATAATAATATTATTAATAATAACAATAATAATAATAAATGTGTGTATATCTTTGACTTTAAATTCACATTGCTGTGAAGTACTACCATGAAGGAAATGATTAATATTATGGTGACTAGAGACCCTGTATATTGCTGGGTCATGGTGGTGAGGGTTAGGGAAAGAGAGAGGCCTGAGTATCATGAAGGTGCTTATTTTGTGTGCAGAGATCAAACAGACCTGAAATCTGGTTATTCCCCATTGAGTCATCACAATGACATGCTTATTTTCCAAGTCTTCTCTCTTTCCTTGAGTTTTCATGGACTCACTTTCATGGTTACAATGTCTTATGTTTTAATCAATATTCTATTTTAGATGTTTTCTTTTAATAATGGCTATCTGTCAATACAATAAATCATACCATAAAATAAAGATTAAAACTGTGCCACAAGTATTTGACATTATTACAAATGGAAGATAGTAATTTAAAATGGCTTAAACTTTAAAATGTAAGACATTTTGTTAGATTTGGGGTGGGAGCCTCACTCACAAAGACACAGAGATGGAGATCAATGCAATTAGCATGAGTATTTTTTTTTCTTTTAGATATTTTCTTTATTTACATGTAAATTTCTCCATTCCCAGTTTCCCCTCCAAAAAACAAAGAAACAAACAAAAACAACAAAAACAAACCCCTGTTGCCTCCCACTTCCCCATGCCTGCCACCCTGCCCTCTCCCACTTTCTGGCCCTGGCATTCCCCTACACTGGGGCACAGAACCTTCACAAGACCGAGGTCCTCTTCTCCTATTGATGATTGAATTTACAATCCTCTACTATACACATGCTGCCTGAACAATCAGACCCCTCCACGTGCAATCTTTGGTTGGTGGTTGAGACCCTGGGAGCTCTGAGGGTACTACTTAGTTCATATTGTTGTT
>NW_022196905.1:179027137-179031313 GCF_008632895.1 Mastomys coucha | reverse complement strand
AAGCCAGCCTAAATATAGCTATCTCCTGAGAGGCTCTGACAGTACCTGACTAACACAGATGTAGAGCATGAGGTTTTTAATAATCCAGTATACTGGGGTCGTCCCACATTCAGGCAAAGGTGACCCCGAGGAACAAAAGCACACATCTTTTATACTTTTTCAGCACATAGGTTTACAGCATGAGTTGGTTATCTCTCATTGGTGGAGCCCATTATCTTTTGAGTCCATTGACCTCTGTGCCCCAGGTGAGGATGAGATACAGGTTGCACGTAGGAGGGGTTGGGAGAGATTCACCCCTACTTGGGATGTTTCCTAGAACCAGGCATTACCCCCGCAATTAGGGCATCTCCTGGGGATGGATGTTCGTTCAGTAAACCCTTCTGAAACTCTCTGTCTTTAGGCTTAATGGACATTCCTAGCTCCTCAGTATTTTTATGAGGTGTTCCTGTTTGCTCAGTTCTTACAATTTATCTAAAAATACATGCATATTGCTTTGTAGATTAATATAGGTTTTTATTATAGTAAAATATATTATTCATCTAAAGCTCAATGGAATCATGATTTTAAAATGAACTTTGAATTTCAATTGCACTTTGATCTGTGATTTTTTTCTTATATAATTTTAAGAGAATTTTCATTAATTCTTAAAATATGTTTAAATAATAGTTTTATTCTATTTTATTGCTCTACTAGGTATAAATAATAAACTGGCTGTACCAAATAGAAAAGTACTTTATCAGAACTCTCTCCTCAGCTGGGGACTATACCAAAATAGCATCAATATTGTGCTTATATTTTTGGAGGACTTGACATTTATGTAATTTATTATTTAGGATGTTATTCATTCTATAGATTGGACAGTGGAAATGACCACAACTATAGGATCATTTTCTTTTTATTTACAGGTCAACAATTCTGTTCATGGTCATGAGTATACAAAGTACATGACCACTCAAATTCTTGATATGTTATACTAACAGGTTAGTCTGACTCTTATTTTCATTGAAAACCACATGCACTTTGGTGTCTGTGTATGCAGAATTGATCCTTATGGTTCCTAATTTCTGCTTGTTCTCATACTCTAACTCTTCTTATATCATACATGTTTTCTCTCAACTTTTGTTTTTGTTTGCTGACTTCAAATAATAGTGGGAGTGACTATGACATAAAAGTTTAACACTTTGATTTAAAGTTGATAAAAACATCAGAAAAATGTAAATCCATATACAAATCAATATAGAATTCTGCAGTTCATAGAATTTTAATTTAAGCCTGACTTTGATAGACTTTTATCATTTATTTAATGTTTTCTATGCAAATACTGAGGGTCTTATCTGAGCAACTGATGCACTTAAACCTGATGATAGAGATTTCATTAGTTCGAATCATTGCCAATTTATTTAAATCCTCAAGAAACTTTCTGAATAGATCTGTGAACCTTATACTGTACCCAGTTAATATTATTTTAGTAAAAATAAACAGTGACTGACCTACATAGTACTTTAACATATGAATAAATTTGTCACCCATATGCTTGAGAACGTGTGTCTTGCCAGTTCCAGACAATCTTCTAATTAGCTTTTGCTTAAAGAATAGGGTCATATCATTGAGAATGAAGGACATGGAAAGATTCTGTGACAACCACCACCTTCCAACACACTCTGCCAAAGTAGCAGTTTAAACAGAAAGCCATCAAGTAGACCTTTAACTGAGGTAAGGATGATCTCCGCAACTGACGGCTCTTCTTCAGTGGGTCACTAGGAACTTAACCATGCTTTAGGGAGTATACGGAGAACACAAATTAGACCTGGTTTTGTTTGTTTGATTGTCTATTCATTTTAATCATGTTCTGGGGGGAGTCACAGGCACAGAAGGTGGTAGACATGTAAGGACTGGCAAGTGAGTGTGATGCGCCATAATAGGTGACCTTCTCAAAGAATCAATAGAAATATTATTTTGGAATAAAACATATAGGGTCACAAAGTGAAATTACTGATCTTGAAAACGTTTTGCCATCAACATTATGCACAACCCAAAAGGTGTTCATAGAGTAAAAGCAAAAATAAGCTAATGCTTATAGAGATATTTTAGAGCACACGGGTGTTACATCAGAATTTCAAAAACAAAGCCAATAACCAGAAAACAAAACTATTCTTGGGCTCCACCTCTCAACTTTGCTTTGCATGCTGACTCTCCACATCACCTAAGTAAGAGGCTGGAATTCAAGATGTGGCATTTCAGCCATTGGACCTGGGGCCAGGAGAATTGGCTGCACTGCTTCTGTGAATAGTCATGTTTCCAAATATATATGGGCAGCACAAATTGCACTCTATGGGCAAAACCAACCAACCAACCAAACAAACAAACAATAGCAAAAGAGAAACATAGACCAGATAAAAGTAGCAAAATGAAACAAAGCCTAGAGAACACAAATTGGGTAGGAGGGAGAAAGGGTTTAGAGGAAGGAATGAATATGATCAAAAATACATTTTATGAAATTATCAAAGACAATAAAAATAAAGTGTTGTTGCTATGCCAGAGATAGTGTTTGTTTCCCTTTAAGTGGCATCTTTTCTTAATATTTTTTTGACTAAATGAATTCTTTATACAATCTCCTTATTGAATAATCAGCATTAAATAGTAGCTTCATATCCTGCAATTAATATACGGGCAGATGTCTCTTTAATGCATTTTATAAGTATTCTCAGAAATAGTATTTATAGATTTCCATGGTAGTTCTATTGCTTTAAAGGTTTTGTTTTGTTAATCATTGTTTAGGGATCATCGTACATTCCACATAACAGCTATATTAGTTTCTATTCACAGCTACACATATTTATGAGTTTTTTCTTCATATCTTCAACAATGTTATTTATAGCTTATGTGAATTCTGTTGTCATGAGGTGAAATTTAACTGAGGATTTTATATGCATTTTCCTGATTATTAATAAAAACTTTGGAAAGATTATACTTCCTAAATAAGTGATTATGGATTAAGATTGATTACATCAGATAGAAAGAAATCTAAATTTAAAATGTTTCATTGAATTCTAAGCTGTAATCTGAAGGCATTAACTATGGTTAAGAAATTGCTCACTGGCTTATGAAATTTTGAGGAAAAGACATTTTTCTAAAGTGAATATCATATTAGAATATAGTTTAAATATTAGTATCATGCTTTATTGTTTGATAAAAATATATAAAGTAAAATAAAATCTACAATAACATACAGAATATTACCTACTTCATTAAAATAACTATTTTAAGAAAATGATTAGTTTACATCAGAAAAGTTCAAAAATCAGTGAATGTTAGTTGTATATAAAAGCAGGCACATATATTTTCTCTCAGTGTACTATAACAGTTTATTTTAAAATCAGCATCTTAAGAATAAAATGAGTATAGGCTTTTGTAGTAGGATCTGATGGTTTTTTGAAATTTTTAAGTTTCTGTTGTTGTATCTCCTTTTTCATTTCTGATTTTTGTTAATTTGGATGCTGTCTCAGTACCCTCTTATTAGTCTGGCTAAGGGTTCATCTATCTTGTTGATTTTCTCAAAGAACAAGTTCCTAGTTTTGTTGATTCTTTGTATAGTTCTTTTTGTTTCTACTTGGTTGATTTCAGCCCTCAGTTTGATTATTTCCTGCCATTTACTCCTCTTGAGTGTATTTGCTTCTTCTTGTTCTACCAAATGGGTTTAGTACAGAATTCTATCACACCTTCAAAGAAAACCTAATACCACTACTCTTCAAACAATTCCACAAAATAGAAACAGAAGGAACACTACCCAAGAACGCCACAGTTACATTAATACCAAAACCACACAAAGATGCAACAAAGAAAGAGAACTTCAGACCAATTTCCCTTGGAATATCAATGCAAAAATACTCAATAAAATTCTTCCAAACCGAATCCAAGAACACATCAAAACTATTATCATTCACCACGATCAAGTAGGCTTTATCCCAGGGATGCAGGGATGGTTCATCGAGGCAGAAGCATGGCAGTGTCCAGGCAGGCATAGTACAGGAGGAGCTGAGAATTCTACATCTTCATTTGATGCCCACTAGGAGAAGACTGGCTTCCAGTCAGCTAGGATGAGGGTCTTAAAGACCCACAGTGACACACCTACTCCAACAGGGCCGCACCTTCTAATCCCTGGGCTGAGCATATACA
>NW_022196905.1:179011697-179027127 GCF_008632895.1 Mastomys coucha | reverse complement strand
AATTAAAAGTGTTTGTCTCTTCTTTCTTATTCAAATTTTTTTGGAAACCTGTTTCAACTAATAGAAGAGATTTCTGTATTACAATATATCTGTTTTTAAAGGCACTCCAAGATTGTTAACAGTGTTTTCATCTTGCAATTTTACTCATAGAATAAGATTGGGAATTTTCAAAATTATTTGTATATATCCAAACAGTTGAAAAGCTTCACACTGCCTCAAGTAATTACATTTATTATGTGGTCCTTACAACTTTCTTTTTCTACTCATATCTTTAAAATCATTTAACTGCAGTAAGTAAATCAAATTATATATTTACCTTGACATTATATTGAAATAAAATATATGCCACCTATAGTTAATTACATGAGATAAAGAAGGTGCATAATCTTCAGCTGGTAGGAAGGATTAGCTATTTGTTCCTTAAGAGATTCAACATTTTACACAGATAAAATTGGCTAAATGAAAATCACAAAAGAGCTTGATCACATAAATTACTTTAAGATAATCTGCTGTTGTTGGTAATCAAGTTGTGTGCCTTCTACCCTGATGCTTTCTGCAATGACAAGGTTTGTCTATGACAGGATGATAATTTGCATTAAGCGTTTGGTCTTTTGGAACCCTGAATTAGAAACTTTGACACATTTTCTTGAATTTATAAATAAGGCTAATGTTCTTAAACTCTGGAGTGCTTTGTCAGTTTTAAATTTAATAGGTTATTGTTGAAACTGTTATGAATGTTGAAAGTAGAAGAATTTGACAACTTTCTAGAAGCACATCTTATAAAAATAAAAAAAGAAAATACATGCTGACTGCCAGTTGAAGCAGCACCATTTTTTGAAAATGCTGTCTTTTTTCCACTGGATGGTTTTAGCTCCTTTGTCAAAGACCAAGTGACCATAGGTGTGTTCATTCATTTCTGAGTCTTCAATTCTATTCTATTGATCTTCCTGCCTATCTCTGTACAAATACCATACTGTTTTTATCATGAATACTCTGTAATACAGCTTGACGTCAGGGATGGTGATTCCCACAGAAATTCTTTTATTGTTGAGAATAGCTTTCGCTATCCTGGGTTTTATTTTTGTTGTTGTTGTTTTTGTTGTTGTTATTCCAAATAAATTTGCAAATTGCTCTTTCTAACTCTATGAAGAACTGGGTTGGAATTTTGATGGGGATTGCATTGAATCTGTAGTTTCCTTTCAGTACAATGTCCATTTTTACTATATTAATCCTGCCAATCCATGAGAATGGGAGATCTTTCTTTCTTCTGGGGTCTTATTCGATTTCTTTCTTCAGAAACTTGAAGTTCTTGTCATACAGATAGTTCACTTGCTTGGTTAGAGTATTAAAATTAAGATATTTTATATTATTTGTGACTATTTTGAAGGGTGTTGTTTCCCTAATTTCTTTCTTAGCATGTTTATCCTTTAAGTAGAGGAAAGACACTGATTTGTTAATTTTATATTCAGCCACTTTGCTGAAGTTGTTTATCGGGTTTAGGAATTTTGGATACTATCATATCCACTTAAGTATACTACCATATCGCCTGCAAATAGTGATATTTTGATTTCTTCCTTTCCAATTTTTATCCCTTTGACTTCCTTTTGTTGTCTATTTGCTCTGGCTAGGACTTCAAGTATTATATTGAATATGTAGGAAGAGAGTAGGCAGCCTTGTCTAGTCCCTGATTTTAGTGGGATTACTTCAAGTTTCTCTCCATTTAGTTTGATGATGCCCCACCTGCAGATCCATTCCATATACAGTCACAAACCAGACACTATTATGGATGCCAGGAAGTGCTTGCTGACAGCAGCCTGATATAGCTGTCTCATGAGAAGCCTGACAAATACAGAGGAGATGCTCATAGCCAACCATTAGACTGAGTATGGGGTCCCCATTGGAGGAGTTATAAAAAAGACTGAAGGAGCTAAAGTGGATTGCAACCCCATAGGTAGAACAACAATATCAACCATCCAGAACCCACAGAGCTCCCAGGTACTAAATAACCAACAAAAGAGTACACATGGAGGAAACCATGGCACCAGCTACATATGTAGCCAATAAAAAAATGAAAATATACATAAATGTAAAAAGCATTATAAACCCATGCTAATTGGATTCCAATTAATTTTGCATGCTTTTATTCTGATGCAAAATAATCCTATTTGAAAGAAAATATATTTACAAGCACTTGGGTTTAAGACATTGCATGTTGCTGGGGAGTTGTGGTGCATGCCTTTAATCACAGCACTTGGGAGGCACAGGTAGCCAGATTTCTGAGTTCAAGGCCAGCCTGGTCTACAGAGTGAATTCCAGGACAGTCATGGCTACACAGAAAAACCCTGTTTTGAAAAACCAAAAAAAAAATTTTTCTTTAAAAAATTAAAAAAAAAAGAAGACTGCTGCATGTTGGCCTCTTCTTCTATAAAGTTAATACTGAAGTAAGATCTTTTCTCATCAAACAGGCTCAGGAATGTTAATAGTTTACAAGCTCCACTCACAGAACAAGAAATATTTGTTATTTTACTATCAGTCTCTTGTGTGTCAAACCTAGAGCACATATTCTCAAATATACAAACAGAACAAACAAATGTAAATGAGCTCTTAATTTCTAAATGTAGTCTTTAAGGATTGGTTTATAGGGTAAAAACTCTTAACACATGTATAGTATTTACAAGGATATAGACAATAGCTATTCCATGCATTAGGGGACTTTACTACATAAAGGTGCCTTATGACAAACCTGCAATTGTATAGCGATTTTCGTATAATTGCATAAATTGAATCACCTTGATGTTTTATCTACAGAGGTTGTTTTGTGATCTATAATTCAATTAAACATGGTCTTTCACAGTGGTGGGATTTAGTCTGGTTTGAATCTGTGCAGATCTCGAGTTTTTCTGTAACAGTCCCTATAAGTTCATATGTGTATCAGTCCTACGACCTCATGTACATCTTTCTACCTCCTCATCCTCAAAAATTCCCGGAGACTTTAGTAGAGAGACTTGATGAAAGGAGATCATTTGTTACCCAGTGCTCTGAAGTCTCTAACTCTCTGCACACTACCCATTGCGGATCTCTGTGTTATTTCAAATCTACTGCAGGGAAAAAAAGCTCCTCGGATGAGGCTTGAGTGATAGATATACTGATTGATGTGCATTGAGATGGAGTCATTCCATTGGATGTTCTTTTAGTAGAAAAATAGTAGTAGGAAGAAACTAAACTTGAGAGTGGTTAAGTAATTGTATTATAGTCACATAGTCAATGTTTCACAACCAAGTGAAGGAAGATATGTCAACCTTCAAAGTACTAACAGTGTGTCCCTCATGGTTGCAAACATAGAAAATGTTTTATCACTATAACTGATCTTAAAGTTTATGTATTCATACTTTCTTGCCAATTCATATATCAGCTAGTAACAATATTCAATCTGAGTCCCAGAATCTGTGTTGTTTTACTGTTATAAGAACAAAGATATGTTAAAAAAGAATAATCCTGGATAAATTCATTAAACCATTAATCATGTAATATTTATTCTAATATCCATAATTTTAACCATTTTCAATACAAGAAAGATCTGTCTTTAATTAAATATCCATACTCCTTGACTCATGATAAAATTATCCTAGTACATTAGTGGTAAGTTGAAAATGTAAGTCTAAAGGACATTACACACATATAATATTATTCCAAATATCTGAGTCTGAGTATGTGTAGTTCAATTCGTTTCAGACATTTAATCTAAAATTGGGCAAGCATTATTCAAAACAGAATCTATTTTATTAAACAGTGGTATGGAACCATTAAGATTTGTATGTATAGGCATGCAGGATGTAAGCAAAACAAACTACCTAAATAACATTGTTAACATAGTTTAGAGCATCGATTGTTATCCTCATGATGTATAATGGACTTCGAATATGGACTACATTTTGTTAGCTTGCAAAAAGATCAAAATACAATAAAGGACATATGATGTCTATTTAATTCATATTATTCTTACTTGATTTTAATATTCAAAATCACCATGGAAACATCTTAACTAAGAGTTGTTTGTAACCTTAAAAATCTGTGCTTTGAGATCACTTAGCTACAGCAACCTTTTCTGCTCTGTGTGAATTTCAAATGTGTGTTTTAGATACAGAATGTTGCCAAAATCCTTTGTGTTTTATGAGTAATATCTAGCTTGACGTGGCTGGCAAATGGTGGAACTCTAAGATGTGTGGCTTACGAGTTCTTCACTTCACTGAGGATGTGCTCTCAGAGAGTATAGTTATACTCTTATCCAATTTTTTTTTTATATTTTTTAATTCTTGGCCATAAAGTGAGAGTTGTTTTCTCTCTCAAGTGCTTCCTGATATGATGAGCTACCTCACTAATGGTCCAAAACAATACAACCACTAATCACAAAAAGATTTTCTAAAACTCTAAGAGACAAAACAAGTCTTTTATTTTATAAATTGTCTATCTCATGTTCTCATTACAGTGACAACTAAATATAAACTGAGATACTGGGTATTTGGGGGATTTTCAGTATAGTTTATATTATGATAGTGTTGATAATCAAATCTGACAAATTATTTCAATTCTGATATGATTTATGAATAAAAAGATTTGTTGTGTTTATTATTACAGTGGAAATAGTATTTATTTTATACTTTTTTAAGATTTAGAAGAATAAATGCATTTGTATTTCAATATCATATTGAGTAGGAAAGAAAACATGATTTGTTCAGGTTTGAAATGTGAATATATATACATATATATATGAACCATGTAATAGTTTACTGTAATAGAAACACTCATTTTGAATATTGAGAAATGCAGAAATGCATCTAATTGTTAAGGGTTGCAACTACAAAGTAGCTGACCTGATATTAGCTTCAATTCTATCTGTACTTTGAAATACAATTTTAAGAAAATGCTTTTCTTATGCACAAAATGAATTCTAAACACATATTAAAAGTTTGATAAGATGGAAGAAATACACTTACAAGGAAGATATTTTGATTGTAATAATAGATCTCAAGTATTCCACATTCCATATTTCATTTCATATAAAGGTATAATGATTTCTAAGGAGTGTTATTTAGTGACCATAATACATGATTGGTTATAAAGATAAAAATTGGTAAAATGGGTTAGGCGTTATAGTAAAGGAAGAGACTATTAGGAATGAAAAGTTGAAGTCTTAGCTTGTTTCTTGGCAATCACATTATAAAGATTTATGAATATTGGGGTGGAAAGATGGCTCAGCAGTTAAGAGCACTTGCTCTTCCAGAGCACTTTGATTTTATCCATTGTACCCACATGGCAATGCACAAACATCTGTAACATCAGTTCTAAGGGATCCATGCCATCTTCTGACCTGCACATTGTGTTTACTGGGCCCACAAACACCTGCACATATAGAAGAAAAAACAAACCTTATAAAATATTGTAACAATCTATAAATAAAGTTAACTGGATTACCATGAGAGAGTTATTAACTATGGAGATGAAATCTTGATGTTGAATATATATTGTGTACTATGTTGTATCAAAGTAAGATACACCAGGGCAATGGATTCTATTAGTGAGAAAATATGTGGGCTAATAATTCATAAAGAAAAATAAAGAAAAAATCACTATTATTAAAGTATATTAATTTACTGGCATCTCACTGCTTCAGAAAAATTACAGGGGGATTTCTGCTCATTAAACTTCTGAGCCACCATAGCAGATTATAATGAGTTGCTTATTAAATTACCAATTTTCTGTAACTGGTATGATTCATCAATTTCTCTTCTTATTCTTGGTTTTCAGATTAATAACTAAAGACACAAATTGCTTGACATGGTTCTTCAGTCAAACTTGGTGTTATTAAGAGTCCGCAGCCACTAACGCATTTCACATAACCGATTGAATAGATTTTTCTCAACTGCTGTCCACAAAGCTTTCAGAAATTCACATAGATTTATATTTGTGAAGAAGACCATACTATTTATTTACCTATTCGCTATGTATTCATTGTCTTCTGTGCATCAGACGAGAACAGAGATAAATCCTTTGTGAACCTCTGTGGTGTACACATGATATCATTACATATTATAAAGAATAATTCAGCAGCATTTGAAGGTGGAGAGTATTGCAAATTTTTTTTTTAAGACTGCATAGAGAGCACTATCTCTCCCATGGTACATTGTTATAGAAGTGTTCCCAGTAAAAGACCAAGTTAGCAATACATCTTCAATAAACCACCCAGGGGAAGAGGTGAGCAAAGATAATGGCTAAATAAGCTTGGATTTTCAGATTGTACCTGAGCATCAGCCTTGTCATAGTGAAAATAATGTAAGATAGTGGGAGATCAAAGGAAAATGGGGTTCAAGTAATGTAGAGATGCATGGCTCAAAATAAGTATCTTACATTGAGTTTGGATCCTAATGAGAGCATATAGAATATCCGTATTGCTGTAGCTATATGATCTAATAGACCTTTAAAAATCTATATTGGTTGTTTGTAAAGTGAACTTTTATGTGTTATAAAGCTATTGCATCAGCCTAGGGGAAAATGATTGATAAATACTCAAAGATGGTAGTGACAGAGGATCTAATGGTGTTAGAGCTATTCGGTTTGTAGATGTAAACATATGTGCTGGCACGCACACACACACACTCTCACAGGCACATGAACACAAATGAGGAAGCGCATGCATTCGCACACATACAAATGCACACACGCACAAAGAGGTCAGCGAAATTGATGAGTACATATGGAATGCTAGTTTACAGAGCCATTATTGTTTCCAAATAGTTCACAAGAGCCACTGGGACAAACAATGGTACTCATTGTTAAGACGAAGAACAGTCAAAGGATTTGGTATTTGCGAAATATTCTGAATATCGGTTTGAGTTCCCTTTAGTTATTCATTTAGAAATGTCATGTTTGGGGATCAGAATGTACAGCAACGGACTGAAGAAAATCATGATGTTAGAGACACCATTATTCAAAATCACTATTGGACTGAGCACAGGGTCCCCAATGAAGGAGCTAGAGAAAGGACTTAAGGAGCTGAAGGGTTTTGCAGGCCCTTAGGACAAACAACAATATGAACTAACTAGTACCCTCAGAGCTCCCACGGACTAAGCCACCAACCAAAGAGTACACATGGTGGGACTAATGGCTCCACCAGCCTATGTATAGCAGAGGATGGACTAATCAATCAATCATCAATGAGAGGAGAGGCCCTTGGTCCTGTGAAGGTTCTATGCCCCAGTGTAGGGGGATGCCAGGGCCAGGAAGTGGGAGAGGGTAGGTTGTTGAGGAGGGGGAAGGGGGAAGGAACAGGTTTTTATTTTTTTATTTCATTTCTTTTTTTCTTTCTTTTTGTCGGAGGGGAAACTGGGAAAGGAGATAACATATGACATGTAAGTAAAGAAAATGTCTAATAAAAAAAAAAAAGAAAATGCACCTGGAATAGCAGCAAAAAATAAAAAAAATAAAAGTAAAAGAATCAGTAAAACATGGAATCAACCTGTGTTTGTCAATGGATGAAATGATTAAAATGTGATATATACATAATGGCATACTACTACTCTGCCATACGACATGATGCCATCCTCTCATTGGTGATATGCTAAACTGGGTAATGTTTTAACCTATACATGGGAAGGCAAGAATTACATGGTCGCACTCATGCATGGAATCTAAAATGTTGATTCATTGAGTGTAAGCAAGAATAGATGAGAAGAGAATGTAAACAAGACTAGAATAGATGGAAGAAGATAATTGATTCCCATAGAGTGAAAAAGAGAGGGGTTTTGTTTTGATTGTTTATATTCAATATTCAATACTATAACTGCACTGGAGCAATAGTGTCTAATACTCTAGTGTACAGTAGGGTAGATTATGGTTAACACAATTTCATTATATATTTTAAACTAATTAAAATAATGACCTTGAGTATACACATCACAAAAATATGTTTTTGAGATGATAGGCCAAATATTCTGTATAGCTTGATATATAATGTATGGGATTGAAACATCACATTCTATATTATAAAATGTATATTTTCTGTCAAAAAATAACTTGAAAATGGCAGAAATAAGAAATGGGAGGAGGCATGTGTGTATTATATACATTTACCTATTATGGTTTTTCATAAAGAAATAAAATGTTTATTGTAAATATTTGGAGTATGATAGGGAAGAAATATGATCCTTTAACAGAGTACAAGTTGATTAAGGACTGAATGAGCCAATAAGACTGGGTGAGCTGGCTCACGCTGAGACTCATGTTTATAGGGTCACTGTAATATCTACACTCTACTGGTTGCAGTATGTGATAGGTGTCATAGTAGCAACTGAAGGGCACTCTGATTTGATTGTGATTTATTTGTTTGGTGGTCCATTTGTTTGGTTTTTGTAAAAATAAGAAAAGCAATAGTTTAATAACATGAATTAGAAACCGGGTGATTGGACTGTGTGGATCATTTCACCTAGTGTATGGACTTAGTCTACAAAAGAAGTGTAGGGGGATTATTGGCAGCAGAATTGGCTTATGGGAATTGTAGCGCTAAGTTTGAAACAATGACACTCAGTGGCTATTTCTCCCTTCCCTCATTCATCTGTGCAAGGCAAGGTACTGTGCAGAAGGACCAAGTGAAGCAAGTATGACATTTCATTTTAGATAGGTACTTAAAATGGTTGTTGGAGGCACTATATTGATTTTTGTAGTCAGAATGGTTGTGTTACTTTAGCCAATGAAAGCATTGTCTGTTCACCCTTACAATTTAGAGGTAATTTCTTCCCAAATGGTACATAATGATACAAAAAGAGAGTTAAAGCCTTGAACTCCTCAAGGAGGTTTCAACATCTGCACAATTTCACATAGCAATTACCTTTGCTGATGTGTCTTTGCAATAACAGTTAATGCTCATTCAAATTTCCACTGTCTTTTTATTTGAAGAAAAAAAACCTATATAAATTTTTGTCCTGAATAATTTATGCCTGTGTCTTGTCCTTCTATGGCTTTTGTGTCCCTTCTGTCCTTTCCTATAATTTTATTATTCAATTAAATTTAAATGTTTAAAGTAAAAGATTAAATTTGAAGCTAAGTACATAAAATGTAGATAAAGTAAGGAATTAACTGTGAATTCCCAGAATTCCCTTTATTCTACGTTCTATTAGTTATTAGTCCTCCCTCAACAATTATTTTTTTCTTGATAATTATCATTTTTCCTCTTTCAATTCCCTAATCTTTGAAAAGATTTACATTGGACTATTGGCCTTGATGTTTGCAATTATCCTTTGGTTTACATGTGTTAGGTTTTATTATCAAGTTGTTTTAGTGCATATTACGATGTTCAATCACTTTTATTAGTCATTTTATTCATTTACATTTCAAATGATATGCCCTTTCCTGCTTTCCCCTCTACAAATCCCCCATCCCATCCCTACTTTCTACCATTCCCATTGCCTTTATGAGGATTCTCCTCCACCTACCCACTCTTGCCTCACAACCTTAGAATTTCCCTATGCTAGGCAACAAGCCTTCATAGGACCAAGGGCCTCTTCTCCCATTGATGCCAGATAAGGCCATTCTCCACTATATATGTATCTGGAACAATGGGTCCCTCCCTCTATGGTTGGTGGTTTAGTCTCTGGGAGCTCTGGGTAGCCCGGTTAATTGATAATGTTCTTCCTATTCCCATAGGAAATAGGGAAACCCCTTCCCTTCCTTCATTTCTTCCCCTAGCCCTTCCATTGGGGTCCCTGGCCTCAATCAGGTGTTTGATTATGATTATCTGCATCTGTATTGGTCAGGTGCTGGTAGAACCTCTCAGGGAACAGCCATACCAAGCTCCTGTCAGAAAGTGCTTCTTAGTATCAGCAGTAGTGTCAGGGTTTGATAGACATCTGCAGATAGGATGGATCCCTAGGTGATACAGTCTCTGGATGGCCTTTCCTTCATTCACTGTTAGAATTTTTGTCCCTGTTTTACCTTTGGACAGCAACATTTCTGTGTTAAAATTTTTGAGATGGGTGGGTGGTCCCATCCCTCAACTGGGAGTGGTACCTGCCCACTAGAGGTAGTCTCTAAAGATATCCCCTTCATTGTGTATTTCAGCTAAAGTCATCCACATTAGGTCCTTAGAACCCCTGGCCTCCCTAGCATCTTGGCCTTTCTAGTGACTACCCCCAGTTTCTCATCTGCCACTGCTACATATTTCTCTTTGATTTTGTGACCCTCTGTACTTCTCTTCTTTCCATTCCAATACCTGATCTTTCCCCTTTTACTACCCTCCCCTTCCTCTCTCCCTCCCAGGTCTCTCCTTCCCTCTACCTCCTGTGATACTTATGTTCCCCTTTCTATCTAGGATTGAAGCATCCACACTTTGGTCTTCCTTCTTCTTAAGCTCCATATGGTTTGTGGGTTGTATCATGGGTATTCTGAACTTTTGGACCAATATCCACTTATCAGTGACTACATATACAAGTGTCTGGGTTACTTCCTCAGGAGGATATTTTCTAGTTCCATCCATTTGCAAATTTCATGAAGTAATTGTTTTTAATAGCTGAAACGTACCACATTTTCTGTATCCATTTTTCTGTTGAGACACATCTGGGTTGTTTCCAGCTTCTGGCTATTATAAATAAGGCTACTATAAGCATAGTGGAGCATGTGTCCTTGTTATATGTTGGAGCATCTCTTGTATATGCCCAGTAGTGGTATAGTTGGGTCTTCGGGTAGAACTATTTCCAATTTTCTGAGGAACTGCCAGATTGATTTCCAAAGTGGTTTTACCAGCTTGCAGTCCCACCAGCAACAAGAAGTATTCTTTTTTCTCCACATCCTCGCCAGCATCTGCTGTCACCTGAGTTTTTGATATTAGCCATTCTGATTGGTGTGAGGTTGAATCTCAGGGTCATTTTGATTTGTGTTTCTCTGATGACTAAAGATGTTGAACATTTCAGTGCTTCTTAGCCATTCGAGAGATTGTTTAGCTCTCCTGTTTTTAATAGGGTTATTTGGTTCTCTGAAGTCTAACTTCTTGAATTCTTTGTATATTTTGGGTATTAGCATTCTATTGGATGTAGGATTGGTAAGATCTTTTCCCAATCTGTGGGTTACAAATTTGTCCTATTAATAGCGTCCTTTGCCTTACAGAAGATTTTCAATTTTATGAGGTCCCATTTTTAGATTGTTGATCTTAGCGTATGAGCCTTTGGTGTTCTGTTCAGGAAACTTTCCCTTGTGTTGATGTGTTTGAGGCTCTGCCCCACTTTCTCTTCTATTAGATTCAGCACATCTGGTTTTATGTGGAGGTCCTGATCCGTGTGGACTAAAATTTATAAATGTCCACTTATTGCTATATGGACATTTATTGCTATATGGACATTTCAACAGCTTATAGCTGTTTGAAAAAAGAGATTATCTGAAAAATACATTTTTTCTCAACAAATTAATATATTATTAAATTAAGTTGTTAATAGCTATGACTTAATTTCCTACTAAGATTAAATTTGGAACAACATGAGAAGAAGTAATAATTTAGATGTATTGTATAAAATTTACTGTGAATTTGAGTATTTATGTGTATAAATTTACCCTTCCTAATGAAACTATTATGTGTTACTAATAATACCATTAAGCTTTTTTGCAGATAAAGAAACTGAAAGTAATCGAACAAAAGTAACAAGCTCATGAAAAAACCATAAAGTGTATTACCTAACTTGTGTGTGTGTGTTTGTGTGTATGTATGTTTATGTGTGTATGTTTGTTTGTGTGTGTGTGTGTATGTTTGTGTGTGTATGTTTGTTTGTGTGTGTGTGTATGTTTGTGTGTGTGTATGTTTGTGTGTGTGTGTGTGTATGTTTGTGTGTGTGTGTGTGTGTGTGTGTTTGTGTGTGTGTGTGTGTGTATCCAGCTATACTCTATTAGTTGTGCCAGGAGTCTATCACAGGTGATTATACAAGGAGAATTTTACTCCTAAACATACTTAATCGAGATAATTATCATAGTTCTGTTTCTATTGTTGGTCTTCTATTCATGAAGACCATGTCCAAAAGTAACTTAGTAATGAAAGGGGAAAGGTTTATTTACCTGACAGGCTATACTCCATCAATTGAGGGAACTTAGGGCAAAAACTCAAGGTAGGAGACTAGAGACAAAATCTGGAGGGACTACGGAAGAATGCTGATTACTGGCCTGCTCATCTTGCTTCCTCAGAACTTCAAGAACTATTTACCCAGGGATAGCACTTCCTCAAATGAGCCATGTTCTTCTACAGCAATTATTAATCAGGAAAACCCCCTTCAGGCTTGTCGATAGGCAATAAAAGGGGCAGTTGACAAAAAAAGTAACCAGAACAAAATATGTAAACAGAAAAGAAATTCAGTAATATCCAATATCATTTTCTATATATATTCTAGAATAAAAAGAGGAAACTGAAAAAAAACTGCACACATTTACATTATATATGCATGTATGTGAAGTATATGATGTATAGGATACATATGTATATGCACATATACATTCATATGTATATAGCAAATTTTATTGTTATTCATTGGTTTTCAGGCACTTATTTCAAAGGGAGAAGAAATTTTCTCACCTGTGCACTCATATAAAGAAAAGTTAAATAATGATAAATAATTGTTAGACAGTGAGTTTTTCCTTTGTGTTCCTTCTCAACATTTGTCATGCTGTATTATTTAATCTGTCTCCAATGTATGTATATCCCGTGAATATGTTTGGGTTGAGCATCCATTCTTTCAAGTTTTTCCAAATTCCTTATTGACCTGCTTTTGTTTACTTTCCCACCACCAAGTGAAGGTGGATGCTTGTGATTAGCATAAACTGTCATGTCTGCTGCCCATTTTTTGAAATATTAGACTTGTTTCACTTACTGAGACCAGTGGTTGGGCTCAGTGCTTTCAGAATGATGCTCCACCTCATGGAGGTCATCGGCAATAATTTCATCTGGGAGCAAACTGCATCATGTTCGTAGGCCTAAAACTCAAGTACAACGATTTTGCTTTCAGTAAGTAAAAAACTAGATCTACATTTCATTTGACCTTTCAGAAGGATGACTATGTGAATCAGGAGTGGTCATTAATGAGGAAAGGATTATTTCAGGCTTCAAAGGTATTTACTAGAAAAGGTTATATGGCAAAATGTGAAGCATTGTCCTTTTAAAATGAAAACAATTCTCAGAAGCAGATTGGAGGTTCAAGGGATACTCAGTAGCAGAAATATGAGTGTGTGTGTGTGTGTGTGTGTGTGTGTGTGTGTGTGTGTGTGTAATAGATACAAATAGGGTGTTTGACAAAATAATAAGGTAGAAAATTATTATGAATTCTAAAACAACAGGCATTGAGGAGTATTGCACTGGGAAGGAAAGAGAGAAAAGTATTTAATGTAAAATACAATTTTTAAAGTAGAACTTTTGTAGACAGAGCTATAAAAGATAATGTAATGTTTGGAGTGTGAGAAACTCCAGCACTAGATTTATAAAAGAGGGAACTAATTGACCGTGAGAAAGTAGAAAAGTCTTAGTCATGTTCTAGGTACTATCATAGGTAACTGTTGACCAAGAGACGTGGTAAGAAGAAAGATTGAAGCTAAATATTAAATTTACTAAACAATTGTATACTTGTTAGACTCAGTACACACATACTTTTTAATTGCAGAGATTATACCAAGTGTGTTTATTAGCATTTTAGCATATGGGTTGAGAATAAATTAATGCAGTAAAATATAATATTCTAAATTTAGAGCTTTTTGCTTATTTTAAGTAAAGGGTCTTAAACTTAAGGTTAACACCAGTTGACATGTAAAACTGGATGTGGATGGAGAGGAGCAGATGAAGCCTTATCCTATATGAAGAAATATGAGCAACTAAGGACTGCAGATAGTGGGAGAAATAGTCTTCCTCAAGCATGCCAATTGCTTATTGAATACATGGTCAGCCATAAAAATATCCACGAGTAACATTACAGAGTCTCAGCAGGTTACATTTGTCTATATTTCAATATAGATATGTACATGCAAAAACAATTAATGGAAAAGAGGTGACAGATTTGAAAGATTCCAATGAAGGGTATACAGGAAGGTTTGGAGGCAAGAACAGGAAGATGGGATTGTAATTATATTATAATCCAAAATAAAAGAAAGTAAGTAAAATCAATTGACTTTTTTCATATTTTCAGCAGTCATTTGAGCTATATATGATGACTTTCATCTTCATGTCAACCTGGATAAAGAGGCTTAGAGAGATTGCCAAAACCATGTATAGTGTGTGGCAAAGTCAAATTTGAATTCCAGAGTGCTCTCTCTTAACCAAGCAGCAACCTGGCAAGAGGTAGGCCTGAGTGATGTAAATCTGTGATTTTCCAATTAGCTTTAATAATTTATTATAAAATGTGGATAGATAGTATTTTAATGTTATATTTATTATAAAATATTGGACAAACTCCTAAATATTCTGGATCTTTATTTCTTCTTATGTACTGAAAGATAGGTAGGAGTTTTTCTTTACTATGTTAAAATATCAATAACAAATTGATTTACAATTTATTCACAATGATGATCTGGATATTATTTCTTGTCTTGTTATTGTCTTCTGAACTTATTTCTCCTTTGGAAAACATATATTTACAAATATTCCATACTGCTCATTGAGATAAAAGACCATGTATCTACAAAAGAATATTCACAATGGAGGAGAAAAATAAGAAAGAGTCTAAGAGAGGATGAATAAAGATTTAGTAATAATGATAAATTATGAAAATAAAATGCTGTGAAATAGAAATGGTTGAAAATTACATTGTTTTTACAAATCACTTAGAATTTTATTTATAGTAACATTTGGCCTCAATTACAGAAGCAAGCGACATTCTTTTAGATCTGTAATTATTTCTCCTTGGCTGTGTGAGCAGAAGAGGTTTTGACAGTTTTTTTTAAGGCTCAGGAAAGCTAATGCTTTAATGAACAGCTTGTTATCAAATGCCTCTTGCTTTGCTTTGCTTTGCTTGCAATTCCCAGTTTCATTTGGTCAGAGGAGAATCTTTGTGGAAAATGTAAACGTCTTTCATCCTGATAAACCTTCAATGTGTTAAGTCCCCGAGGTTCTCATATTTGGTGTTTAATTATCTGTTAATTAAATCACCCAGTTTAGAGAGGCTTTAGTTTAAAAGGATATTAAATCTCTGATTCACTTTTACAAATGAGATAGTGTCAACTTCTATACAACAAAAGATGTAAGCTTTTAGGAAAATGCAGTTTTCATAGCAGGAAGAGGAGATGAAAGACGGAGAAGAAGGAGGAGGAGGATCAGGAGAAGAAATAGAGAGAAAAAGAAGGAGGAGCAGGAGGAGGAAGAGGAGGAGGAAAAGAAAGAAGAAGACGAAGAGGAGGAGGAGGAGAGGAGGAGGAGGAGAAGGAG
>NW_022196905.1:178964879-179011687 GCF_008632895.1 Mastomys coucha | reverse complement strand
AAAACAGGAGAAGAGAAAGATGACTAAGATCAAGAAGAGAAGAAAGCAAGCACAGCTTGAATACTAGAAGTGATTACAACTATATAACACATATTATGTATAATGTGAGCTCTCTAGAGAATGCAGATACAACAGGTCAAGAAATCAATTTCATTTCCATATGATATGGTACTGTTATAGAAGAAATTTTTGATGGTTTTAACTTTTAAGTATGTTCTTATTATTATTCTAGTGTCACAGATTTAAGGAAAACATGCTCATTGAACATCTTCTATATTGATTTTACATTTTTGTTATATGTTTATCATTATTTCTAAACTTCTTTCCATTCTTATGCCCTTTAGAGGTGACCATGACAATGGGTCTAATTGTGCCCACAAATCCACATGAATCACTGAAAATATATAGCTCTAGGCTCTCTATGTATATATTTATTTTTTAAATAATAAATTTAGTAAATAATACTCCATTTGCAGATTTTGCATTTTTTCTGACTTGTATTCTATACCAATTGATGTCCAATTAATGCCAATAAGTCTCTGTCTTCATAGCTGTCATTCAATGACACATCATAGTTTATGTCATACTTTGCTAATGGTGAATGAATGAGACTCAACATTTCAAGAGGTATGTTAGCCAGGCAGTGGTGACGCACACCTTTAATCCCAGCACTTGGGAGGCAGAGGCAGGCAGATTTCTGAGCTTGAGGCCAGCATGGTCTACAGAGAGAGTTCCAGGACAGCTAGGGCAACACAGAGAAACCCTGTCTCGAAAAAACAAAACAAAACAAAACAAACAAACAAACAAACAAACAGAAAGAGGCATATTTGCTGAAGAATTTTATTTTATATTTGTATTATTTTTACCTGCATATAAGCAAGTGCACTGGGTGCCTGCCTTGTGTTTAAGAAGGCCAGATGAGGGCACTAGATTCCATAGAAGTGGAGCTAACAACAGTTGTTCTCTACTATGTGGGTGCTGAGAACTGAACCCAGGTCCTCTGGCAGGAGAAATGCTCTTAATGTCTAGGCCATAGTTTCTTAAGAAGGAATTTTGTAAGAACAAAATAAGAATAGAATTGACCTCAACTGATTTACAACCTCTCCTTTCTAGGACTGTTTTCTGCAAGGAAATAAAATATTTTCCATGATATACTACTCTCCATCTTCAAAAGTAAGATTTAATTGTTTTCCCCAAGATGAATGTAATAGCATTTCCATCACTTATACATACATTTTACTTGATTCTCAGTGTGTAAAATGAAAATTAATTTTAAATGGAACATAGAACATAAAATCAGAAGAGTAATTTGATGCTTCATTAAATTCATATTATATATAACATTTAAATAGGGCTTCATAGCTATCTTCCCAAACATCATTTCTTCATAGTAAAAATATGCAGAATTCATTGTAATAGCTTTTTTGGAAAAACCTTAGTTTGTTATCTCTAGCCACCCTATTGTGCCTTACAAGAATAGCCTCTCACAACTCCTATGCAATTATGAGTTATTACTGATGACCCCATCACTCAGCCCTTTCCCATCATTCTTTACAGACACCACATGAGGGTAACATCATGTGGTATTCATCATTCTGTGCTGGATTACTGCACTTACTTTTTTCCATTTTCACTCTTGTTAAAAATTATACAATTTCACCGTTTCTTTTTTGTGGTTGAATAGTTTGCTAAAACGTTTGTGTTATTTTCTTCACTCACCAGCTGGTAGGCTGTATGCTTGTTCCCATTCCTCAGCCTTGTAAATTGCACTGTGATGCGCATAAAGCACAGTTGTCTCTCCATCCTACTGAATTCTTTGTGTAACTTCTGCCAAGTGGCAATAGAAACATCACATTCTCTATATTTGAAACAAGAAAACCCCACAGAAGTTACTTTTCCATGATAGTATACAGATAGATGGTTGGTAAGAAGAAGAAAATATGCCTTGAAAGTATACAGAAAGTATGATAAGGATGACGTTAATACTGAAAAGCCATGATTCAAGGTCAGTTTTCTGCACAGCTGCTATTGTCACACAGGTGTATGTATTGAGTATATCTTACATACACTTTCACAGGAAATTGCCCCTTCATATTACTTCACAGAGCAATTAACATTGATTTTACAGACTTTATAATTATACTTGTGAATCTTTTTTAGTTTTAGTCTTTGATAACAACTCCAACATTCTACTTAAAATTCAAAAGTATTATTTGAGTATTCTAACTACTATTTTTCAGATCAGGATTTGTTCAACCATTCATTCAAGATGACGAAGTGGTATTTAAAGTATTTAAGATTTTCATTTAACTACGTTAATAAATGTTTGTGTTATGTGTGTATGCTTATGTGATAAATCGGTGATTTCATACACTCTTCTTCTATCTCTGGCCCACTTTCATGCACCCAGTCCCTGCTAATGTCTCATGAATTTTTGCGTTGACTTGATTTCTTTTCACTTATATTATGATAGAAACCATGAAGCACTAATCTTTCTGACTTTAGCCAGTTTCACGTAGCATGGTGTCTTCCTGTTTCATTCATTTTATTAGAAATGAGTTGATTTCATTTTGTGGTTAATAATGCTCTGTTGTGTGTTTTCAACATTTTCTTTATCAGTTTCTTTCATCTGCCTATGGGTCAATAGGCTAATAGTATATCTTGAGTATTTTGACGAGTTCTATTATCAAACTAGGCATGGAAGAATCTTTTGTGTGTTGGCTTTACTTTTTTGAATGTTACCTACAAAAACAGAGCTATACATTAAAGTTATTCTGATTTTGGGATTATTTTGACCCAGTGTGTTTTGCTTTGTTTTCTTTTATTTCTGTAAAGCTATACTAAGTGATAGGGTTAGTGTTCCACCATTTTATGAGGCCAGCTTTCATTTTTTTATATTTATATACTTTTTATAATTACTTATAATTTTCATAGCCGGTTTACTATCATATTCATTAAAAGTTTATAATATTTTTGTTTCCAATTCTTTATCAAATTGTACTTTCTGTGTTTGTTTAAAATTCATATTCTTAATATGGTAAGATGGGATCACCTTTAGTTTTTCTATTGGCTTTAAATTTTGTCATTTTCCCCATGTGCTTTCTGGCCATTTGAACTTTTTTCCAGATAATTTAATTTGTAATTTTTAAAAACTTGATTAGTTGTTTATGCTATATTGTTTAAATTTTATATAAATTCTGACTATTATATTACATTAGATGAATAGCAAGCAGAGAATTTTTCTATCAGTAAAGAGTTTCTCCGTTATTGAAAGGAAAGACATTGTGTCAAATAGGAACTCATATTTGGTAGAATACTTCAAATGTGCATAATATGTGAGTCCTTATTATATATTAAAAAGAAATACTTGTAAGAATAACAATGCTAGATACATGTAAGAATGCTAATATTGATGACTTCCTTTTAAAACATATTTCTTTCATTCACCATAGGTTGTTTACTAAATTTTTTTACCTAAAATTCTGGTATTGTGAAATATTTAGTCATCTATTAAATGTGAAGACACTCAGTGAAAGCAAAGAAATTACTTCAATAATTTTTATATTTATTTATTTTTATTACTTTTATTTATTTTTTGTTACAGTCCAGTCATTGTTCTCCTCTCAATCTACCTTCCCACAGTTTCTCATCCCATTTCTTCTCCCCCTGAAGTCGGGTACCCCTGTGGGTGAATTAGGGAAAGGCTGGAAGAAGCTGAAAAGGGAGGCAACTCCATAGGAACACCAGCAGTCTCAAATATCAGGGACCCCAGAGATCTTTTGGACACTGAGTCACCAAATAGGCAGCATACAGTAGCTGGTCTGAGGACCCTGACACTTCTACAGCAGGGGACTCCCTGGTCCGGCCTCAGTGGGAGAAGAAACAACTAACGCTTGAGAGACTTGAGGCCCCAGGGTGTGGGGACGCCTACCAGGGTGTGAGATAGACAGTAGGACATCATCTTCAATAATTTTCATTGCACAATGTTGACTTGTCTGTAAGGATTCACTGATGCATCCTGCAGAAGAGGGCACATGAAAATTATAAGAGCAAAGATTGGGGCAGAGAGGAGTGGAAGTGTCTGCACAGCATGACAGGAACACAGAGCTCACCACCCCACAGCCACTCCAGTGGTCAGAGTAAGACCACTGCAATTACAAACCAAAAAATGCTCTAGCATGGAGTGGGAGGGGGTTCATAAATACATATAACTAACTGTGGGGTTTAAGATAACAGTCGACAGCTTCTTAGAGAGGTGCAGACAGCAAAGTTGTCACAACACGAGGAAGCAGGACAAGTAGTTTCTCTTTCCAATTTAATTTAAAAACTTGTGTAGGACCTGCTACTTCTACTGATGAGATGTATTTATGTACGTAATAAAATTCACCAATTCTAAAATGTAACAGTGAAAAATTAAAAAATCAAACTAGTGAACTTAAAAATTATAAATATATATGCTCTTTCTATAAAATGACTTGCTTAAAAACAAGTTAATAGTCATTAGGAATGTTTCTCCTGTTTCTATTTTGTGGAATAGTTTGAAGAGTATTGGTATTAGGTCTTCTTTGAAGGTCTGATAGAATTCTTCACTAAACTCATCTGGTCCTGGGCTTTTTTTTTGTTTGGGAGACTTTTAATGACTACTACTGTTTCTTTAGGGGTTATGGAACTGTTTGATGGTTTATCTGATTCTGATTTAACTTTAGTACCTGATATCTGTCTAGAAAATTATCCATTTCATCCAGATTTTCCAGTTTTGTTGATTGAGTATAGGCTTTTACAGTAGGAACTGATGATTTTTTGGATTTCCTTGCTGACTCTTGTTATGTCTCTCTTTTCATTTCTGATCTTGTTAATTAGGATACTGTCTCTGTGCCCTCTGCTTAGGCTGGCTAAGGGTTTATCTATCATGTTGATTTTCTCAAAGAACCAGTTCCTGGTTTGGTTGATTTTTTGTATAGTTCTTTTTGTTTCTGCTTGGGTGATTTCTGCCCTGAGTTTGATTATTTCCTGCTCTCTACTCCTCTTGGTTGTATTTGCTTCTTTTTGTTCTAGGGCTTTCAGGTGTCCTGTCAAGCTGATAGTGTATGCTCTCTCCACATTCTTTTGGAGGCACTTAGAGCTATGAGTTCTCCTCTTAGCACTGTTTTCATTGTGTCCCATACATTTCGGTATCTTGTACTTTCATTTTCATTAAATTTTAAAATATCTTTAATTTCTTTCTTTACTTCTTCATTGACCAAGTTACCATTGAGTAGAGCATTGTTCAGCTTCCGTGTGTTTGTGGGCCTTCAGTTATTTTTGTTATTATCGAAGACCAGCCTTAGTCTGTGGTGATCTGATAGGACGCATGGGAATATTTTAATCTTCTTGTATCTGTTGAGGCATGATTTGTGAGCAACTACATGGTCAGTTTTGGAGAAGGCAACATGAGGTGGTGAGAAGAAGGTATATTCTTTTCTTTTAGGATGAAATCTTCTATAGATATCTGTTAAACCCATTTGGTTCATAACTTCTGTTAGTTTTACTGTGTCTCTGTTTAGTTTCTGCTTCCATGATCTGTTCGTTGATGAGAGTGGTGTGTAAAAGTCTCACACTACTATTGTATGAGGTGCAATGTGTGCTTTGAGTTTTAAGTAGTTTCTTTTATGAATGTGGGTGTCCTTGCATTTGGAGCATAGATGTTTAGAATTGGAGTTCATCTTAGCAGATTTTTCCTTTGATGAGTATGAAGTGTCCTTCCTTGTCTTTTTAATAACTTTTGGTTGAAAGTCAATTTTATTTGATATTAGGATGGCTACTCCAGCTTGTTTTGTGGAACAATTTGCTTGGAAAATTTTTTTCCAGCCTTTTACTCTGAGGTAGTGTCTGTCTTTGTCACTGAGGTGGGTTTCCTGTAAGCAGTAAAATGCTGGGGTTTGTTTACATATGTAGTCTGTCTTTTTATTGAGGAACTGAGTTCATTGATGTTAAGAGATATTAAGGAAAAATGATTGTTGCTTCCTGTTACTTTTTGTTAGAGGTGGAATCATGTTTGTGTGGCTATCTACTTTAGGGTTTGTTGAAAGAAGATGACTTTCTTGCTTTTTCTAGGGTGTAGTTTCCCGCCTTGTGCTAGTGTTTTGCATATATAATCCTTTGAGAGATGAATTTGTGGAAAGATATTGTGTAAATTTGTTTTTGTCATAGAATATTTTGGTTTCTCCATCTATGGTAATTGACAGTTTTGCAGGGTATGGTAGCTTGGGCTGGCATTTGTGTTCTCTTGGGGTCTGTATGATATCTGTCCAGGATCTTCTAAATTTTATAGTCTCAGATCTTCTTCACTAATTATAAAAACAATTGTAAAATTTAATATCTGGAGGTTAATAAGGAATGTGATATTTATGCTCTTTTGTGGGGTTGGCGTCTATTGCTTTTACAGGAATCTGTAAAGTATCTCTTGAAATGCTCATTAGTATATGTGCTTGCAGTTCTTACTTTTATTTGTAGACTTTTTAAAATGATGGCTTCAGTGGTTTTCCTAGTTGAAACTTTAATTCTAAAAGGAGTGCAAGGTTAATCTGGATCATAATAATAGGGCTTGTCAGTATCATTCCTTTGCCCCATTTTCAAACATTAAAAATTATACATTATAAAATTCAAATTCTACAACGTATTTCTTCATGCTTTATAGTCATAAATGTACCCCTATTTGTTATGAATTTTTAAGTTGTTCAAAGGATTTTATTTACTTTGCCAATGTATGTTTATACTACTTATTGAAACATTTCCAAAATTTAATGAAATAAAAAATTGGTAGATTAAAGTTTGTTTGTTGTATAATCACTTTAAACTTATGTACAGAAAATTAGTACAAAATTACCCTTTAAATGATAGTTCATAAACAAAACTAAGAAAGTTGAATCTGCTTGATCTTAGAAAATAAAAACTGTGAATTATAGCTTTCATTTAGCTGAAAGCAAAGCACTGGAGAGGGGGTATGAGTGATACTTTAAGTGCTAGTCTTACACTGAAATTGGAAACTTATGAAACTGCATTTATTGTATTGCATTCAAATATGATTATATTTACATATGTTAAAATATATTCATTTTTTCAATACAAAATATGTTTTGTTTATAATATTTTAAATCTGAAAACTCTGATAACACTATATTAAAATACATACTTGTGATCTATCACAAACTATGCTACAGGAACACTATATAAGTCAATAACTTTGTTAGTTTTCCTCGCTTAAATGTTTTTAGTTTTGCTATATAGTAAAACTGAATCTCAAATAAAATATAAAACAAAATAAAAGAGCATAAGATGACCTAAGTATTCATCTTGCAATGTGGACTACCTGAGGTTATTAATAAATGATAATTACTCTTTATAATTCTTATTACTTAACTGGTTGTGCTCAAACATCCACATAATCAATAAAGTTTTCATATAATCAATAAAATAATTTTTCTTATGCACATCATTTTTTACCTTATCTATTTTATTCATAGATAAATGCTTTACTGTGGAATACAAAGTAGTCTAGCACAAATATTGCTTGAATATTTTATTTTATATCCTCCGATAGTTCTAATGTTAGAAAAATTTATATTTATGTTCAATTAAGATAGTTTAAATGAATTATTAAAAAAAATGAATCTCGCTGGGCACTGGTGGCACATGCCTTTAATCAAAGCTCTTGGGAGGCAGAGGCTGGTGGATTTCTGAGTTCAAGGCCAGCCTGGTCTACAGAGTGATTTCCAGGACAGCTAAGGCTACACAGAGAAACACTGTCTTGAAAAAAAAATAATCTCATGGTAGAATCTAGGTGCTAATAACTTCCCCCATATATTTTTAATTAATTAATTTAAACAATTATAAATTATAATTCAATGCACACATCAATATATAAATCAAATTTGGGTATACAAGTAGAAATTTAATTATAATGTAAATTCATTTGCATACTTAACAGATGACCAGGAATTATGACCTAGGCAGACAATAGAAGTAACTCCTCTACATCTTTAACTTAGTGGAGGTTTTAATTTGTATTGAAAGAACATTATACCTGACAACATAGTAAAACAGATGTTTGTTTTCAGTAATAAGAAATTTTTCAATGATTTCAGTTAAATTGTTTTACATAAAATAAAGCAAAACATGTACTAAATTTTTGGTCCACTTACATGATAGTCTTTGTCTTAAATTTTAACAATATTTTATTTTTTAAACTTTTAATTGATGAAATGCCATACACATTTATTTATACATGCAAATACATATACATACACATGTACCACATACACACACAGACACATACAGACAGATAGATGTACCAGTACCTGCAAGAAAGAAATATACTTCAATTATGTTACCTCTTATATAGTAGAAATATTAACTAAGATAGTTAAGTCATTTTAAATCTATTTATTTAACAATTTACTCAAAATGGGGACAATTTTATACTATGTTGCATCATTTATGAATACAATATTATTGATAAGTTTGCTTAACAAAATTTAAACACTGATTATTTAAGATTACTGAAAATAAGTAATAACAGATACCACTAATAAATGGCAGTAAAATGAGTACTTATAATTTCAAATCAAATGTCATTACTTGTAAAAATGCTTATGTAATTGTATATTTTAAGAAAATAAAGTTTAAGCAAGATCCATAAGTTACAAAGTTTTCAAAATAGTAAAATAAATAACCACACACTAAGAATCATTAGCAAAGGGAGAAGTTTTTTTTCAGTAATTTAAATTTTTTCTTACTCCCTGGAAAGTGTTGTAAGATTATTTTAATCTTATTCAAATTACTTTGCAAGATTGATTTTTATCCAGTGAATTTTATTCTCTTAAAAAAGCCCCGACTAATACATAAGTAGAGGCTCACAGCCATCCATTGGACTGAGCAAAGGGTCCCCAATGAAGGAGCTAGAGAAAAGACCAAAGGAGGTAAAGAGGTTTGCAGCCCCTTAGCAGGAAAAGCAATATGAACTAACTAGTACCCTCAGAGATCCCAGGGACTAAACTACTAACCAATCAGTACACATGGTGGGACTGATGGCTCCAACTGCATATGTAGCAGAGAATGGCCTACTTGGTCATCAATGGGAGGAGAGGCCCTTGGTCCTGTGAAGGTTCTATGCCCCAGTGTAGGGGAATACCAAGGCTAGGAAGCAGGAGAGGGTGGGTTGGTGTGTAGGGGGAAAGGGACAGAACAGGATTTTTTTTCGGAGGGGAAATCAGGAAAAGGGATATCATTTGAAATGTAAATAAAGGAAATATCTAATAAAAAATAATTTAAAAAAAAGTCATCAAGACCAATTTGTGATGACCTATATTTTAGGAGAATACCTTAACCTTTCTTACCATTGTTTTTGTTTGTTTTCTTGTTTGTTACTTTCTGTTGCCCTATTATAGGATAAATCAATTTAATGTTTTTATATACACGATTCCATAATAGTGATTTTTGAAAGGCCTCTTCACTCGGATTTAACTTCTACTTTTCCATTATTCATCTTTTAATCCTGATACCAATGTTATATTCCCCTTCTCGAGAAAGCCTCTGACAATGCCAAATACCAATTCATGACCTCAAAACATACTCCAAATGAAACACACACATTTGAGGATTCAAAATTAACAGTCATAGATGTGAGAAAATCTTCAATGTTTGTCTTTCTAGTCTGGACTACCTTACTCAGATTGATTGTTATGAGCCTCATTCATTTACCTACTATTTTCATAATCTATTTTTCTTTAATGGCTGAATAACATTACACTGTGTAAATATATCACTCTGGCTATTTGAAGGATTACCCCTCTCTAGGCAGACATACTAGAACCAGAGTATCAGTCATCCACTCCCTTGACTTGCCTGAAATTACCATGTCCTGAGCCTACCTTCTGAACTCAACTCCTCCCCTCTTCTCAGGTAGGGGTTCTAGACTTTACCCACCAAATCTATGAGCACCCATCTTCAAGAGAAAAAGATCTGAGTACCTTTCTGAGATTCATGAAAACCTCACTTAACTTGAACTGGCCTACTGAATTGATGAAAAATGGAAACTAAACAAAAATCTGACAATTTAAAATAAGAGAATAAATCTTTTCTTTTTCCTTTTTCTTTTTTTTTTGAGATTTTTTCCTTGTAGTTTAATTTTTTAAAAATGGATTATTTTATTATTTACATCTCAAATGTTATCCCCTAGTCCAATTTCCCCTCTGCAAGTTCCCTATCCCAACCCCCTCCTTACCTGCTTCTATGAGTGTGCTCCCCCAACACCTACCCACTCCAGCCTCACCGTCCTAGCATTCCTCTACACTGAGGCATCAAGCCTTCACAGGACCAAGGCCCCCCCCCCCTCATTGATGCCACATAATGCCCCTTCAGCTCCTTCAGTACGTCCCGTAACTCCTCCATTGGGGACCCTGTGCTCAGTCCAATGGTTGGCTGTGAGCATCTGCATATGTTTTGGTCAGGATCTGGCAAAGCCTCTCAGGAGACAGTTTTAACATGCTTCTGTCAGCAAGCACTTCTTGGCATCAGCAATAGTATCTTGGTTTGGTGTCTGCATATGGGATGGATCCTCGAGTGGGGCAGTCTCTGGATGGCTTTTCCTTCAGTCTCTGCTCCACTCTTTGTCCCTGTATTTCCATTAGATTGGAGCAATTCTGGCTTAAAATTTTGGAGATGGTTGGCAGGCCCTATCCTTTAACCAGCTGGCTATGCCTACTCTCTGAATATGGTCTAGACAAGTTCTCCTTCCCCTTTGTGGAGGTATTTCAGCAAATGTCATCCTCGTGGGGTCCTGAGAGGCTCTTGCTTTCCTGGCATCTGGGGCTTTCTGGTTGCTACACCCAGTTCCCCATCCCCCATTGCTAAATAACTCTGTTCAATTTTCTGATCCTCTGTTCATCTCCTCCCATACCTGATTCTTCCCCTCTTTTTATTCTCACATCAGTTAGAATGGCTAGGATCAAAAACTCAGTTGACAGCAGATGCTAGCAAGGATGTGGAGAAAGAGAAACACTCCTCCACTGCTGGTGGGATTTCACTCTAGAAATCAGTCTGGTGGTTCCTCAGAAAATTGGACGCAGTATTACCTGAGGACCCAGCTATACCATTCTCGGGCGTATACCTAGAAGATGTTCCAACGCGTAATAAGGACACATGTTCCACTATGTCCATAGCAGCCATGTTTATAATAGCCAGACACTGGAAACAATCCAGATGTCCCTCAAAAGAGAAATGAATACAGAAAATGTGGTACACTTACACAATGGAGCACTATTCAGCTATTAAAAAGAGTGACTTCATGAAATTTGTAGGCAAATAGATAGATCTAGAAAATATCATCCTAAGTAAGGTAACTCAGTCACAAAAGACCGCATATGGTATGTACTCACTGATATGTGGGTATTAGGCAAAGAACGTGGAATACCTACAATTCTACTCATGGACCACATAAAGCTCAATAGGAAGGAAGACCAAAAAGTAGATGCTTCAGTCCTACTTAGAAGGAAGAAGAAAAGAATGAAGGGAAGTAGAGGGTGGAAGCAACTTGGCAGGAGATAAGTCTTTAAACATCTGCTAAGCAAAGATAAATAAGATTAAGAAACACTATAAATTACCTTAATCCAGGTAACTTGGTCTTATCTTAAATATACAAATGTAATAACCAAAACAATGAGTTTCCATTAAAAGTTAGTACTTCCATGATAAAATTTCCTGAGCATAGGAACTGAGTTGATATACAGAAAATGATCTCTAAGTGGAAATAATAAGCATAACCAAATAGGTCAACGAGAGTATAGATAAATGCTGTAATTAAGAATGAAAAACAAACAAATGGGGAAACAAAACAAAGAAGTGAGTGAAATAATGAAACAACTATATGCAAAGAATTTAATATAGAGATATAAACTCTAAAGAAACACCCAATAAAAATAAAAACTACAATGAAAAATTTAGTAAATCAAACAAAAATTTTCGAAGATAAGTCTCACCAGTAAATTAGATAAAAATGGAAGGGAGAACATCTGGAATTGAATATAAGTAGAAGGAACTGATTCTCTTCCTCAAAGAAAATATCAAATCAAAAAACCTGGGTACAAAAAATTCAGGATCTCTAGTAGACTATAAAAAATACTAAAGCTGTGAATCTAGGGTTAGAAACAATGCAAAACATATCTTCAACAAAAACCTAGAAGAAAACTCTAACCTAAGGAAAGAAATGCCCATCAAGGTTTAAAGGCACAGATAACATCAAGTAGCATTCCTTCATTATTGATTCCCTTGCTGTTTATGTCTGACTATTGTAGTGTTGGACAAACTCAGTTGAATTGTAGAAGACATTGCTTGTCTTCTTTTCAACTGAACCAGAGCCAAGTTTGCTCAACACTCAATTTAATGTAATAACTGAACCCCTTCCACAGGCTGAACAGTCATGACCAATGATGACAAGGAGTAGATAAACTTAAAAGTGACCTGCATGGAACTACACTCTTGCAGGGAATCTTAATGTAATTAAGAATCATACTATGATTAACAGTAAAGCTAGAACTGGGGAAGAAAGATGAGGAAGCAGTTACAATACATGGAGGGTGTAAAATACAGCTATTGTGACATGCTCTTTGAAATAAAAATCAAGGATGTAGCAGGGTGTTCTAAGCCTGTCTGAGGGGGAAAAATCATACATAAAATATGTTTTGGGAATGAATGATGGTGGATTTACTCAAGAAAAAATAAGAACAAATATTGAGATTACTGTTAGAAGGAAAGAATGAATGTAATAAGAATATAAAGATATAATAATAGTCCTATCCTAAGTAGCTTAATAGGATTTGTAAGACCCTTGGATTTTATTAATATGTAATTATTTTAAATGATATAATTCATTGAACTATTTTAAAGTGGATCTGGCATGATTTTTTTCTTTTAATAAGGGCATTCTGGAGAGATATTGTGAACTAATATAATCAATAAGTTAGTTTTTAGAAAAAATGTGTTAGTAAATATAGCTGTCAATGCAGTGTTGACAATACCTATCACAAAACTTCATTATGAAATCTTACAAAGGAAAAAAATTGAGTTATGAATGACCTCCAAAACATATAAAACCTATCACCTGGGGTTTGGCTGGCTGCCCTTTTCCAAACAACTGTGAGAACAGCAGTAACAAATAAGATGTCTTGTTCTACCCCTTGGAGACCTTTCCTGCTACAACAGAAACATACTCAAGTACACACCACGTTCAGCAGCAGAAAGTGTAATAGGCACTAACAACAAAATCCCAATGCTGTCTCACTCACAAGGAGGCCAAAGGGCTTCGGAAATGCTTTGTAGTTAGAAGAAATGGGTAGCACAACTCAAACTGCCTCCTTTTTCAGACCTTGCTCTTTTGTGAAGTATGCAAAAGACAATCTGTTGTTTAAAGACAATTTTTATGGTAAATGAAGTAAATGATCATTGCAAAAAGCCAATAGAATCAACTCATAACAAAAAGACTTTTCATTTAGTTAGAAGTGAACAATCATTTCTCTAAGCAACTTAATGGATGCTCACATCAGAAAAATATCAACATCTGTCTTACCTGTGCAGAAGGGGCATTCTGTGATTTATCTCTCCTAAGAATTTTTCATGCATAGTTTTAATGTGTATCACCAGTTAAAACTACAGTGTACCTCAACTAAAATATAAGCATATGTAACTTAAGAGACATAAAAAATGTTCATTTTTAGAATAAGCTAAATTTTGAAGTTAGAGACACACTGAACTATCAGAGGATCTGAATTCTAGTTACATAACCATTCAGTCTTCGAAAGGGTAAACCTCTTCAATATTTTGTTGTAAGCTTGAATGTATTATCAATTGAATTTTATCAACTGAAGTCTAAGAAGGTAGAATGATAAACTAGCATTCAACTCTTGTATAGTATTATTTTCTTATAATGTATTTGTCTAAACTAGACAAAGGAGAAGCTTTAATTATTAAGTACTGGTAATCTTTAAGTACTGGTAATTGAACCCAGGGCCATGTGTATGCTAAGCAAGTTTCCAGGAACTGAGCTACAGCTAAATCCAGGTGCCATGATCAAGATAGAGTTATTTTCAGTGGGTCAGATGGCATACTGAATTTGGGAAGAGGATATATTTTATATTTTTAGTTAGAAAAAGGAGTTTATATTAGTTTTTATTTCTCATTTCCAAGACAAATACATGCCATTTCAACATGATTAACAATTTTTTTCATTTTTGTGAACATGTGTGACAGCATGTCCTACTGTATGCATACATGTGGAATGCAGAGTCCAACCATGGGTGTCCACCTCAACCAATTCTTCTTCTTCTATTTTTGTAGTAATGTCTCTTACCGAGTTCCTGAATTTCACCAGGTCTATAAAAGTGAATGGCCACAGGCTCTAGGGGACTTCATGTCTCCATTGGCCTAGTACTGAAATTATGGTTTGTATCTCATTGCATTTAGCTTTATATGACTCTATTGATCTGAAAACAGGTCATAATATTAGTGTGCCAAGGACTTTATGAGGCTAAGAATTCTCCTAACCACAAGAATCTATCTATTTTCCTGTCTATCTATCTATCTATCTATATTTTTTTGAATTTTAATTTTTTCAATTCTTAAGTTTCTTTAAAATTTCTCTTTGCAATATTCTTCTAAAATCCCTAAAAATTTGTAAATGCTATTTAAATGGTTGCCACCATCTTAACTAAATTGTCCCCAGTTTGTTGACAAAAATCATGGTATATGATCAACATTATTAACATAATTGATTAACATATGATTAACATAATTGTAATTTGAACTATTCCCTGAATAGTCTCTATAGTATTTGAGTACATTTAGTATGCTGGTGGGGCATTGCTGAATCATTGAGATTATACATTTAACAACACTGCTTATCTGGCTTTATTAGAACTTCCAAAATACTATAACTTCCAAACATATGTTTGCAAAATTTATTGTCTATCATAATAAATTATTTGGCCCTTGATCCTAATGAATTAAATATCCTGACTTTCTCACTTTCTCCTTCTGTGTCACATAATTATTTATTCCAGACCTAGACTTAAAAACTTAACCTTCACCATCTGCCAACTAATGTTATCCATGCTGTTTTGAATAAATTGCTGCATAATACTGAACCTAGATGTTTCCACTATTAGATCAGCTAGACTTAAGAAAGTAGTTTATCTGAAGATAAAACTATGTATAACATAAATATTAGGTATGTGGAGAGTTAAATATTTATCCATTAAAGATTATTCTGCATATTTTTATTTTTTTTCAATTTTGTATAGGGGACATGTAAAATATGAGTTTCTCATACTTTTCCACATAGAAAGTGAGTAATGTATAACTATTACCTGGCAGATAGGACGTACACTTTAATGGAACTCCATTCACAAAGAAATTAATATGATGATGATGATGATGATGATGACAATAACAACAACAACAACAATAATAATAATAATAATAATAACAATGGAAAAATTTTCCATAACAGAGGCCAGCCTTTTGTATACTCATTGTAGCTTACTATTTTGTTTTGCATATTTTATTCAAATAAATTAATTGAGTATTCTCTTGCCTTTTTCATCATATCCATTTACCCTGGAGACAGTGTTCCATAATGGTTTATCCACTGAAGGGCAGAATTCGACAGTTTGGGATTGGCATTGGACCTTATTCTGTGATGTCTGGGCAAGATTCTTATTTTCTCTTTGCCTCTGGTTCTTTGTTCTTATGAATATTGAAATCATTTTTATCAGTTGTCTCTAGTGTCATCAACTGCTGAAATCAATTTCCTCTGAAACATCTCTTAAAATGTTTTGTATTGTGCCAAGACTATAGTAGCTCACTGCTACTGGGAGCTCAGTTCTTATTAGGTGGAATCATTGGGCTTCCTAAGACACAAAGAGTCAGGTCTGAGGAATCAACCGTTACTCTCTAAGGTCCTCACTCACTGGGAGGTCAAGTCGGTGAATGAGCTCAAGGACTATGCAGCTCTGTGCTGTGTTCTGTGCTCTCCGTGGATACCTATCATGATTTGTAACTTGGCTCCTGAGGACATTTTTTCCCTCTAACTACGGGCTGGTTTTTAAAACTCCCAATCACTTCCTTTCAGAAATTATGATATATTTTGATATGCCCCTTGTGTATTTTGTTGGCTTAGTTTTTTGAGTCTCTTGAATCTCTGGGTTTTAGGTTGTTGATGTATCATTGTGTTTATTTTGCTGATAGTTCCACTCATGTTCAGCATGCTTCTTGGTAGCATTATTGTTATGGTTTTACTGCTGTGAACAGATACCATGACCAAGGCAACTTTTATAGGGACAATATTTAATGGGGGCTGGCTTTCAGTTTCAGAGATTCAGTTCAGTATCATCAAGGCAGGAGCATGGCAGCATCCAGGCCAGCATGGCTCTGGAGGAACAGGGAGTTCAACATCTTCATCTGAAGGCTGCTAGCAGAATACCGGCTTCCAGGCAGCTATGACGAGGGTTAAAGTACACACCCATAGTGACACACTTACTCTAAAAGGGCCACACCTTCTAATAATGCCACTCCCTGGGCCATGCATATACAAACAATCACAATCCTCCATTGTTGAATATCTATAAATGGATCATTATTTTTAATTCACACACCTCTTCCCTTCTCTGTGCATGCATGTATATGTGTATGCAAATGGGCATGTGCATATGTGTGTATTGTGTGGGTTAGAACATTTGCATACTATCGTCCATGTATAGAGATTAGGGAACAATGTTTAGGGTAAGTGTTTTCCTTCTACCTAATGTGGGTCCTTGTTGCCAATTTCTCAAATAAAGTACTCTGCTTTGTGGATCTATCTCCCTGGCTAAATTAGTCACTCTTCCATTGCTGTGAAGAGACATGACCACGACAACTTTTGTGAATGAAAGCATTTAATTGCTTACAGTTTGAGATCCATTTTCAATTATCATCATGTTGGGGAGCATGAGGGTATGCAGGCAGGTATTGGAGCAGTCTCTGAATCTTAAATACTTGGCCATTTTAATAAGTTCTTAAAGGTAGAGCAGTTCATTTTCATTTCATTGGTACTGAATGATGCTGAAATTAATACACATTCATAGTTCGCATACTCTCTGTGAGAGGATTCTATTAAGGATATTGATATAATTTTAGTAGGTTTATTTCCTTTCTCATCATTGATTTTTAGTGACTAGGTTTATATTTTGCATAAGTCCTCTTTTACTTATGTCCTATAGAGGAATCTCCCCTGATTTTTATGGCTTTTTCTTTCAGTTTACTTCACTTTTTTTATTTCAGTGAAATTTAGTATAACATTTCTATTATATTTTATCATACAAAATCACCCCATGGGTATGTTTCAGATCTCTGTCCTGCCCCCTTTTCCACCATCTTCTTGCTTGATCATTTGAGTTTTGTGCTTCATAGTGAATGTTTAGTCAGGCAGTGTCCTGAATCTAACTTCCTTCTCCTTTAGAACAATGCAACCTATTCTCTGCATTTGTCTTGCCTTGCAAATGTTAAAAAGAGTTTGTTGAAATCTACAAGATAACTTACCGCAACTTGCAATGAAGTTCACAGAACCTATAAATCAAATTGACAAGAACAGATATCTTGACAATATTGAATCATGATGTTTTCTGTTCTGTGCCCCCAGAGGCACAAACACTTGCCTATTCAATCCAGATAGTACACCAAACACGGAACAGAATCAATTCTTCCGAGTGTACCATAGCAAACTAATGAGTTTCTTAGACTTATTTGCTGGGTGAGGAGGGGTTTCTTATAAGGGCATGTTCTTTGTAACATGGTACCTATCCCATGGCAAAGCCCACCACAGCACGACTGGCTACCTATGAAAGCCACCATGGAAAGAACCTAAGGATGATGGCTAACTGCCAGAAGCTGACAAGGAACTGTCTCCTGGTTCTTGCTATTGCTAACTGCTTTTAGAACCTTGAGGAGGGGCTTCTGGAATCTTGTCAACTGTTAAGCATCCCAAGTATCTTTTTATTCTTAGTTCGACAAGCCTCCTCCTACTTTGCGTTATGGAATAATTCAGTTTAGATGAGATAGTTACCTAACAAGGGACATTCACCATTCATATTTATTTAGGTTACTGGCTGCTTTCATCAGAATTTTGCATCTTCTTCATATAGATTAACCTAATTACTTTTTAGAGTTATGCACATAATTTTTATATCTTTAAGTTCTGATGCAAATGTAATTTTAGTTTCATATTTCACTTGTTCCTTCATGATATAGAGGAATAAGACCACCTTAGGATATCAGTCTGCTTACTCTGGTTGATTACAGACTCAATACATTTTTGTCAGGTCCTTTGGATTTTCTATACTTTTAATCACAGGAACAAAGACTATAAGTTATAATTTTTATATTCCAATTTGACCCTGCTATATCTTAGTACATTAGCTTGGTTTTCAAACATGAGAGTTAAGCTCTTATTATTTTTTTTTTGAGATTGTACGGGTTTTACCCAGGTGCATGTCTATACACCATGGTGTGTGTGTGTGTGTGTGTGTGTGCCCCAAAGAAGCCAATAAAACATGAGAGCATAGCAGCTATTTAGGAGTTACATACAGTTGTTGAAACTGAACCTTGGTCCTCTGGAAAGTAGCTGGTGTTCTTAACCACTGAGCAATCTCTTTTCCCACCAGTTTTTTTTATTTTATTTTTTATCAGTGTATTGAATTTAAAAGAAGTAGCCAAAGGATGTACTTGACTAATATCAAAATTTAATGTCTTAGAGAGAAAGATTGAGCTTTCTCTTTCAAAATAAAGGACTAATGTTATGTGGAGGTTTTCTGTAGTTATCAAGTTTGCTGCTCTTCTGTTTTAATTCTTTCTGAGATTTTTTATTATCATGAAGATTTCTATATTTTATCTAATAATTCTTGACAAAACTTGGTATATTCATATCATTTTATTACTTGATTTTGACTTTCTATGGTGTTTCTATTTCTTTTCATATCTGGTCATTTTTTATTTAATTCTAGACATTTTTTGTTTTGCATCATTGCTAAAAACATTCTTAGAGTTTCTTTAAGTAATGATGGATTGTTTCCTGTGGAGGAGAAACTCTAGCCTTTCTTGAATATAAAACCACAGAAATCACAAAGCCTCCATATAGTTTTGATTACTGTGTTAAGAACCTTAGGGTCAGCGTAGTAGGAGGACTTTTTCTGATATGGGTTATGTCCTAAGCAAAATTTCATCTATTCGTTTTATTATGCTGGTTTTTGTCTCCTTCTCTCTGCTCATATGCAAAGATCAACACAGATCACCAGAGACAAAGTTGCAGGGGCCACTCTGGAGATATTTGGAGACATCTCTTTGCTTAATGTTCACCTCTCTCATCCTTTAACTCAAAAAACCAACTACTGTGGACTATTATATTTCAAACCTGTTTCCTAACTCAGCAAGAGCAATTAGCCCTGTGATAGGGTGGAACATCTTTTAGGTACATGCCCAGGAGTGGTGTAGCTGGGTCTTCAGGTAGAACTATTTTCAATTTTCTTAGGAATCACCAGATTGATTTCCAGAGTTGTTGTACCGGTTAGCAATCCCACCAGCAATGGAAACATGTTTCTCTTTCAATGTATCATTGCCAGCATGTGCAACTTTATTTGTAATAGCCAGAAGTTGGAAACAATCCAGACATCCCTTAACCAAAGAATGGATAAAGAAAATGTGGTTCATTACACAATGGAATACTACTCAGCTATAAAAATGAGTACATCCTGAGTTTTACATGCAAATGGATAGAACTAGAAATTATCATCTTGAGTGATGTAACACAAATCCAAAAAGATATACATGATTTATACTCAACGATAAGTAGACATTAGCCAAAAAGTCCAGAATACCCATGATTGAACTCATAAGCCATATGAAGCTTACCAAGAAGGAAGGCCAAAGTATGGATACTTCAGTCCCATTTAAAAGGGGGAACAAATTGATTGTGAGAGGCAGAAGGATGGAAGGACCTGGGTGGGAGATGAGTGGGGAGAGGGAAAAAGTGTGTCAGGATCTGGTATGGGATTAGACAGAAGAGAAGCCCAAAGGGCCAGGAGAATGAATAGAAATGTATAGCAGTGTGGGATGGGGGCTAGGAGGAACCTCTAGAAAGTCCCAGACACCAGGGATGTGAAAGGTTCCAGAACCCAGTGAAAATGACCTTAGCCAAAATGCTCAGCAGTAGGGAGATGAAACCTAAAGAGACTACCTCCCATAGACAGACATGACCCCCATTTGAGACATGGGGCCAACCACCCATCCTCAAAACTCCTGACCCAAAATTGTTCCTATCTAAAGAAAATGCAGAGATAAAAATGAGCAGAGACTGAAGAAAAGGACATCTAGTGACTGGCTCAACTTGGGATCCATCCCATGCACAGGCACCAAACCTCAGCACTATTACTGATGCCAAGCTGTGCTTTCAGACAGGGGCTTAGCATGGCTATCCTCTGAGAGGCTCTACCAGCAGCTGACTAACACAGATCAATGCTTAACAGACAAGCTTTGAGCTGAGGTCAAGAACCCCTATGGAAGTCTTAGGGGAAGGACTGAAAGAGCTAAAGGGGATGGCAACCACCATAGGCAGAACAACAATATCAAGTAACGTGCACCCTGGAGCTCCTAGAGGCTAAGCCACAAACCAAAGGATGTACATGGGCTGGACCCCCACTACAGAGGTAGCAGAAGACTGCCTTGTCTAGCCTCAGTGGGAAAGGATACATTTAATACTGTAGAAACTTGATGCCCCAGGGAATGGGGATGCTTGTGGAGGTGGGGGGGTGGGATTGGAGGGAGTGAGGTAGGAGTTGAGGGTAGCAATCTCAGAAGCAAAGGGGTTGGAGGATGGGATAATGAACTCATGGAGGGGGGACCAGGAAGGAGGTAATATTTGGAATGTAAATAAATAAAATATCTAATTTCTAAAATAAATAAATAAATAAATAGATAAATAAATTTAAAAAATTAGCAATTGGCCATGTTAAGTTCCCACTCTGTATTAAGACTCTAGAATTCCTTCAGGTGGTGAACACAAAACCAGAATTTTTTTTATCAAGTTTCTCTTTTTGAGAGAAGTCTACAGTGTGTATGTGTGTGTGTGTGTGTGTGTGTGTGTGTCTGTGTATGTGTACTTGCATGTGTGTGCATGTGCGTGCATGTGTGTGTGTGTGTGTGTGTGTATGTGTGTGTATGTATGTCTATGTGTCTTCTGTTTAAGGAACAATAGCAAATTCGTTCTTTCTCAGACATGTTTCCTTTCTTCATCTCCTTTTTCCCTCCTTCACTTCTTTCCTTCCTTCTTTCCTTCTCTTCATTGTTTCCCCTCTCTTTACTTTCTTTGTTTCCTTCTTCACTCCTTTCCTTCCTTCTTTTCTTCTCTTCATTGTTTCCCCCCTCTTTACTTTCTTCTCCAGCTGCTCCGATTCTGGCTCCCTCACTCCTTTCCCCTTCTCTACTGTGTCCTGTATATTTCTCATTCTTCATCCTTCTTTCTTCTTTAATCTCTCTATCTTCCCAACTAAAATGAGTATATTTTTATTATACCTCATGATAGTCCTTCTAGTACCTTCCTAAATGAGACCAAGCACTAGGAGATTAATATACCTTATTGAATGTTGCATTATTATAAATACAAGAATATATGTGTGTGTTGATAAAATGTATAGAACTTAACATAAATATTACATAATCTTAAATATGTTAATTTATGGACTATAGGTTATATTATATTTTATTTATATATTTTTTTATTTTTTATTAGATATCTTCTTTATTTACATTTTGAATGATGTCCCCTTTCCTTGTTTCCCCACGAAAAAAAAAAAACTCTGTTCCCTCCCCCTCCCACTGCTCACCAACCCACCTTCTCCTGCTTCCTGGCCCTGGTATTTCCCTACACTGGGGCATAGAACCTTCACAGGACCAAGGGTCTCTCCTCCCATTGAAGAACTACAAGGCCATCCTCTGCTACATATGCAGCTGGAGCCATGAGTCCCACCATGTGTACTCTTTTGTTGGTGGTTTAGTCCCTGGGAGCTCGGAGGGTACTAGTTAGTTCATATTGTTATTCGTCCTAAGAGGCTGCAAACCCTTCAGCTCCTTGGATCCTTTCTCTAGCTCCTTCATTGGGAACCCTGTGTTCAGTCCAATGGATGGCTGTGAGCCTCCACTTCTATATTAGTTGGGTACTGTCAGAGCCTTTCAGGAGACAGCTAAATCAGGGTCCTGTAGCCAGCACTTGCTGGCATCCACAATAATCTATGGGTTTGATGATTGAATATAGGAAGGATTCCCAGGTGGGGCAGTGTCTGGATTGTCCTTCCTGCAGTCTCTGCTCCACACTTTGTCTCTGTAACTCCTTTCATGGGTATTTTGTTCCCCCTTCTAAGAAGGATTGAAGTGTCCACACTTTGGTCTTCCTTCTTCTTGAGTTTTATGTGGTTTGTGGATTGTATCTTGGGCTAATAATCTACTTATCAGTGAGTATATATCATGTTATGTGAATCATTTACTTCTTAGACAATTTTTTGAATCAATACTGGTACATTCTAAAGAAAAAATATTTTTTCATATTCATATGCCATATTAAAGCTGTGGCATTAGAGACTTGCTAATATGATTTATTATAAATACTTTTAAAGAATAGTACATATTTATAGTAGTTGGGGCCAAATGATATAAAATACTGAACATCTACGTATAAAAAATATTTCTTTCATTCCTTCTTAAAAGGGGGAACCAAATACCCACGGAAGGAGTCACAGAGATTAACTATAGAGCAGAGACTGAAGGAAGGGCAAGCCAGCCTAAATATAGCTATCTCCTGAGAGGCCCTGACAGTACCTGACTAATACAGATGTAGAGGCTCACAGCCATCCATTGAACTGAGTACAGGGTCCTCAATGAAGGAGTTAGAGAAAGGACCTATGGAGCTGAGGGGTTTGCAGCCCCTTAGGACGAACAACATGAACTAACTAGTACCCTCAGCTCCCAGGGTCTCAACCACCAACCAAGGACTGCACATGGAGGGGTCTGATTGTTCTGGCAGCATGTGTATAATAGAGGATTGCAAATTCGATCATCAATAGGAGGAGAAGACCTCGGCCCTGTGAAGGTTCTGTGCTCCAGTGTAGGGGAATGCCAGGGCCAATAAATGGGAGAGGGTGGGGTGGCAGGCATGGGGAGGGGAGAGGCAACAGGGTTTTTTTTTTGTTGTTTTTGCTTGTTTCTTTGTTTTTGGGAGGGGAAACTGGGAAAGGAGAAATTTACATGTAAATAAAGATAATATCTAAAAAAAATATTCCTGAATAAAGTCTTTGACTATTTTATTTGCAAGTTTAAACATAATTATGAATTTCATTGATTAATTCTTACATTACTAACTTTCCATAATCTTTACTCTGACAGTTATTAACTAAAAAAATACTTTAAGCAATAAAACTGAAATTTTATATTTTGCATGTCAGAGACAGAAGGAAATGTTCAGTATGTTTTTTAAAATCTGGAAAATATGTTCTTTTCTGTTCTGTTTTGCTAAAAAGGAAAGTTAGCCTTAATACTCCATATATGAGTTACAACTCTGTATTCATATCTGGGCACCTTTTAAGAGCAAGTCTATGAAGAAAGTGACAGTCATTGCAAACCACATAACAATACACTGTCAAGAACAGTGTAAACTAAGTTGTCCTTACTGTCATGAACTTGACTATGCGCCTTTCAGTCCTTTGGAACTGTTTTTTGGAAGCACTGTGCAAGAGATTGAAAGTTGGGCTAGAAAACCCATTGAACACTGGAAGCAATGCTTAATGGCTATTTTAGTGGGCACTTAGAAGTCAAGATTGCTGAGAAATGCCTATTAGGGAGGCCCAGCTGTGAGACTTCAGAGAGGAGCAAAGATTTTTATCTGAAACTGTGGTTGGAGCAATTTATGCAATTTTGGTTAAGAATCGGGTGTAATTTTGTTTATTTTCTGAGTACCTGAGTGACTTAGAGTTAAGAGTTGTTGAACTGTTGTGTTCAAGATCGGGCAGAGTTCAAGCTGGGGGCCACAAATGCAGCCCTGGTTGATAAAGAGACCAGGGCCTCTAAAGAAAAGCCTCCTGCACTGCCCTGGGGGCAAAGCTCCACCCTTGAAGGTTCTATCCTGTGAAAGTTTAGGTTCATTAAGGGAAAATGTATATGCTTGTGAATGGTCCAGGCTTCAGAAAAACAACTGCTTTATAGTGTTATCTCAAGGTCTGACCACAGAAGGGGATATTGCAGTGTTCAGAGGAATCCAAGCTACATCTCAGAATGTGGTATTAGCATCCATGGGGCACTGGTTTTACTGGCACAAAAGATGTAAGGTTAACGGGTATTGGAGGGCAGCAAGACAAAGAAGGAAAGTATGGCATTTTTTTAGGCTCTCCCCAGATAGACCTGGAAAGGCCATTCTAGAAAGCTTTGGAGGGAAGTCCCAGTTACAATGGAGACTACTCAACATGAGAAATGAAAGGAGTGCCAAGGAGTGTGGGGAGGATAGCCATGGGCCCTTGACCCTCTCAGAGAAGATGGGGATGGGGAGTAGGGGAAGGATTCTGGGAAGGGGTGTCCAGGAGGGGCAGCAAGCAGATGTAAAGTAAATAAGTAAAAAAATAAAATTAAAGTACAAAAAAGAAAAAGAAAGAGAAAGAAAGAAATTAACATAAACAAAGACCAAGGAGAACTGGGCATACACAATGGGGCAGGCACAGGGGAAAACCTATGTGTGTTGAGGGCGTCAGAGGCTTCAAGATTTTTTGGAACTAAGACCATTACAAGTCCTGAAGCATAAAATCTAAAACTGCAGGGTTTGATGTTTCACTGATGCATTTTTATTTCATTCTAATGTGATTGTTTCACATGCACTGATTCTCCTGGTTTTGTTTGTTTTTTGTTTTCTTTTTAAGTAGGGATTTTAAACTATACTATTAGATACTGGAAAAGTGTAACTCATGTTTGTTGTTTTATAGGAGCTCAAATTTAAGAGACTTTGGGCTTGAAGAGTTATGAAATTGTTATATAGATTGTGGGATTTTAACTTTTAAAGCGATACATTATGAGACCAACTGGAGTTTTTTGGTGCAAGGAGTGGAAGGTTACTGCTGAAACGTGAAATGTTCAAGCGTGTTCACAAGGAGTGGAGTCAGATTGGGTTGCATCACTAGCCAACTTGCTAAAGCCTGGAGTCACCAGTGAGATTGGCTGCTACTAAGGGATTATCTTGATTACATTAATTGTGGTGTTAAGACCTGACCAATGTCTACATTGTAATTTCTTAAGCAGGGGACTGGGGATTGGTTCTTAAAAGGAGAAAATAACCTGAGCACTATGAATGCATTCATTCATAACCCTTTTTCTTCTGATTGTGGACGACATAGCATGGCTAGATTCTTCTGGCTCCTACTGCTATGACTTTCATGGCGTGACTGACTGAACCCTGGCAGTGGGAGCCAAGCAGACACTTAGTATCCCTAGTATCTTCATCATTAGCTCACCTTAGTTCTATTTTGTTCAATGTTTGATTTGTTCTTTTTTGTATTCTTACTTCTTCATTTGTTTAATACAAATTAAGTACACTATTTATACAGCCATAAGGTAAATTAATCAGAACTTCATGCATGCATTTATATATATATATATATACATATAATATGTAACCTGATATATAATAAAAATATACAGGGCATGGTATTATGGAATTGAAGGGTGGGTAAAGATGTACCACCTTGGGGCATGCAAAGCAGGTAACCTAGTGTAAATTTTCCTAACTTCTACTTATTTGTCCCAAGAGTTTCCTTTTTTAACAGCTTGTCAATCATTTAGTGGTAAATGATGGAGAAGTACACTTTACCAAATTCTTTTATAACAACTTCAGCATTTATTACTGAGAACCATGTGGCTTGTGTCCTTGACACTGGATTAGGGGTAGAGAGGAAACGAAACAGACCAATGATGGAAAACCTGTGCTCGGGTGTGCTGTGCGGACTCAGATGGAGAGGGAGCAACTATTCCACAGCTGGACCCTCAGCCTGTTTATTTTGTACAGCACATAGGGAGGAGCTGAATAGTTCTAGTAGAAGTTCACTGTATGGAAGAGTCCCAGGCTATAGACATCCAGGAGGAAGGTACTGTAGTTGTGCTTGGTTTTGTACACAATGGTCAGTTGTTAGTTAGTACTTGTAATTGTACACACTGCCCATGTTCTCATTTGAATCAGAGAAGGGCTTTGCTGCTCCTCTGAATTTCACCTGAAGAATGGCTCTGCCAGTTTCTCTTAAGTCCAAGGCCTTGAGCCTTTACATGGCCAGCTCATGTCAAATAATCACATCCATTCGGAATTCCTCGGGACCTCACTAGATCTATATATTTTATTAAAGACCAGAGCATATTGGCATACTAATGATATGCATATCCTTGCTTATTTTTGTCTCATACATTAAATCTTGGCTGAGTATTTCATATGACAGGATGCAAAGCAGCTTCAGTGTGTCTCAGAGTTGATCAATATTTTGATCCTGTAATTGTCAACACAAAGGATACTACTTCACATAAATTTGAAATTAAAAATAGCAGAGTTATGTTTAAAGCCATTTAAATTTTTTTGCAAATTGTTTTCTAATCTCAAGCAAATATTCATAATCACTTTTTATAGAATTTAAATGAGAAACCTAGAAACATTTTATACCAAATATTTTTACATGCTAAGAATAACTGTAGAAAATATTGCTTTCATTTTTCACACTTAGAACATTCTGCTTCCATCAGAGGACATCAGAGGAGAAAATTTGCATGTCCAGTAAGAACAGTGCTGATCACAGTGAACAATAGTGTGAAGCTTAGACAGAGTGTTTAAGGAAGTGTTCAGTTGTGTTATGTGGAGTGAGGGCACACACATTGCAAATGTGCATATATACTCACAACCAAGAATGCCTGATGCAGGCCTGGCCAGCCCTTGTAGAAACAAGTCAGATTCACACACATTTGACTTTGAATTAATGAGAATTTATTATACTTAAGAATTCATGATATCCGGGCAGTAGTGGCACACGCCTTTAATCCCAGCACTTGGGAGGCAGAGGTAGGTAAATTTCTTAGTTCGAGGCCAGCCTGGTCTACAGAGTGAGTTCCAGGACAGCCAGGGCTACACAGAGAAACCCTGTCTCGAAAAAACAAAACAAAACAAAACAAACAAATCCATGATACTCTTACTGTTACCACACTTTTTCTGTGATCCTCAAATTCAGTTACTGAATGCTCAAAGCTTGCAACCTGTAGTCTAGAAGGTGCAATTTTTAGAGGAGTCCTGGGGACAGAAAGCCTTCAGGGTAATTCCTTCCTATTGTCTGTGTTTGGTAAATTATGTTTGTCTAGAACACAACCAGACTAATTTATTTTTGTTTGTCTCCTTTCTCTGTACAAAATCAAAGTGGAACATTTGAAACACTGTGGGACCCAGGGAGACTGAAGTGTTTATTGTTTGCCCTTTAATGATGTGATCCCTGATAGAGGCCATTTATTTATACAGTTAATATTTGTAATATTGAGAGAGAGAGAGAGAGAGAGAGAGAGAGAGCCAGACAGACAGAGAAAGAGAAAGAGAGAGAGCGACAGAGAGACAGGCAGAGAGAGAGAGAAAGAGAGAGAGAGAGAGAGAGAGAGAGAGAGAGAGAGAGAGACAGAATCATGTAGGGAGAATGTTAAAGGAATTTTGGAGACTAAACTAGAAATGGGAATAGGGATGTTTAAATGAAGAACGTAGACACCTCTGGGGTAGATGGCTGACATAACCACCACCTTCACACTGGTACTAATCATTTCTAAAAGCTTGTACTGCATCTGTCTTCCCATTCAGTTAGTTCTTTCTTGCTAAAGCTTTTTTATTGGTATTTTTTATGGAGCTCCTACAGGTGAATTGCATGCTATAAGAGCAAGCAACAATCCCATTCAACTTCGAATCATTATTAAATTGGGTAGTCAAATAATAGCACTTCAATGATGAATGATGAGTAACTTCATATCAACTTTCCAAACTTGCCTAAAGTTTCTTCAAGGAATATTCTAAAAATAGTAAAACTGATCAGTCAACCAATATTTACAGCTGACTTATTAAGAATGGTATAATAAAGTCTGGAGAGATGCTTCAGCTGCTAAGATCATCGGTTGTTCTTTCAGAGGAGCCAGGCTTGGTTCCCAGTATTCCTCTGGTAGTTTACGATCTTATATAACTCATATCCCAAGGAATCTACCCCCCTGGACCAAATTATATTGACACGCTCATACTGAGAAAACTCCCTTTGTAATAGAATGAGTGGGAGGAAGTGGTATGCAATGTATATTTATAAGCAATAGAGAAAGTATTTATTTTGTCTGGGCTTTTACTTCTCTTTTGCTTGTGATTGGGTTTTAGAATCATTCAAGGTATATTTTCTCTCATCATATCAATCCATTTATCAGAATGACTATGACTCAGAGGAAAATTTACATGGATCATACACTAAGGATATAAATGACTCTTGCTTAATATATAGGTTTTCATGTTTACCTTCTTAATTATGGTCTTTCGAATCCCTGCTTTATCACAGCAGGGATCCCTCATGTGGTGTCTGTAATAAAAAGTCATAAAATAAGTCTCTCTTGAGGAAATTTAATTGTGTTTGCATGGCCCTCTAATCCTTTCCAAAAACTTAACTAGTAATTTGTCAAAATAGGCATAGTGGAATATATGATGCCTTTCAAAGTAGTACTCTTTTTTAATTTTTATTTCCTGGATAAAAATTAAAATCAAATTATGGAATGCCATCTGTTAATAATGAAATAGTTTGACTTTCACATATGATAAGGGATGCCTGTTAAGTAAATTAGGTCTGGATAATTGAAGCTGTCAGGAAATGTCACTTTAGAGAAGGGTAGAGGTTATGAAGGTGGCTGCTGACCTCTTGTACCAACAAGGGAGCCATGTATACCTTTGCAAACATCAATAGAAGTTATGGAAGAAATGAGTCTTACAGATGAGTTAGGCAGTGCTTTGTGAATCTAAATAGAGAGCGGTTCAGAGAAAGTATGACTTGTTTGAACTGAAGAACAGGAAAATTAATGTGTGGGCTTCCTACTGAAAGATCAATGTAAGCCAGGCAGTGGTGGCGCATGCCTTTAATCCCAGCACTTGGGAGGCAGAGGCAGGTGGATTTCTGAGTTCGAGGCCAGCCTGGTCTACAGAGTGAGTTCCAGGACAGCCAGGGCTATACAGAGAAACCCTATCTCGAAAAACAAAATGAAACAAAAGATCAATGGAGGTCTATGTATCTTTATATCACTGCCTGGGCTCTTTATTTATTTATTCTGCATTTTTATTTATTTATTTATTTATTTATTTATTTATTTATTTATGCATATTCATTATTCAGCATTTATTCCGCTAATCCATGTACTCACTAAAAACATATATGTTTAGTTATCTGATGACTAACTAAGGAAAGAATCTGTAATAAGAACCAGGTAAACCCCATGTTCATCATTGATTTGTTTTGTTTGCTTGTTTTTTATTTTAACTGGATATACCATCTATTTTGCTGTTATTGAAAGAAACCATAAAATACAATAAACAAAGATATATCTTATTTTAATGGATAACAAACATATGTAATTTATTACTTCAAACTGTTTGCCTGTAACCTTCTATCAAGCATTGACACCAAAATAAAGAACTTTTTTTTTCTCATTACAACATTGAACAACCAGATTAAGTGCATTACTCAAACTTCCACATGGAATACTCCATTAAAGAGAAAGAAAGTATTTGGGTTTCCCTTAGTACTCCTTCCTGGATGTGAGGCATGTGCGCTTACCAGTAAAGCATGGAGAATATGCTCCCTGATAATGTTATGTTTGCATGCATACTTGATTTTCTCACCCTGTCCTTTTTTGTAGCATGACAGAATTTCTTTTCTGCTCACTAATGTTTATATAAGATCTGATTATGTAGAGAGACCAACATGGTACCTAAAACAACCTGGTCCAAGATTAGTGCACAATTTTATGTGTACTTTAAATTCTAGAGGCTTGTGACCTGGAACTGGGGAGACAGGTTTGAGATTACAGGGCACTTGTGAATATTATTCCACACACTATGGTACCTAAATCATGGCTCATTTTTTTATTTTAAATCATGTGGCATTTACACTCTCCCTGTTCTTTATCCTTTGCTCAGTCTTTCTTTTCCACTTAAAGAAAATATATTCTTTTCCTACATAATATAAACCTCCCTCTACTTCTCCAGAAAGCAGATTATAGAATAGAGAAAGCTAGGGGTTAGGACAAGGAAACACAGATAGATGTCAATCAAGAGACATAAGCACTCAGGTCTTCACAAAAAGTACACTCTGCAAAGCTAATACACAATAGTGTAAACATAAGCAACAAAACATGACCAAGAACTTCATTATTTAACAATGTATTGATCATTAAATTTTATGCATTCAATATGTGCAGTACTTATTTTCAAAATTGTCCTCAAGAGCAGCAATGAAATTTACAAAAAGTCACAGTGAATACAATATAACAACAGTTCACCATGATGGCCTCTTGTAAATTCTTCCAGCTAAACCTCTTTGCACAGTTTAATGACTGTGTAACATGTTTATATTCCTAAGAATTCTAGGGCACTGACATGATATATTTTTTTTTGAGAAAAGGACAATCTACTTTATAATATGTATGTGGAGGAAACGATAAACCTTGCATATTTACAATAAGTTATGAAGACCGTATGGAGCTGAGAGGAAATTGCTGACTGCAGGTAGAGTTGGGTTTAAACCCTTAATTTCCTTTAAAAAAGGCACCAATGGCCATGTGTATCATGGCAATTTTAATCTCATAAACTGAAAAACAGGGGCTAAAAAAGATGGGTATTAACAAAGAAAAAAGAGAAATGATCAAACCAAATCAAGGGTACTGTCACTTTTTAAATAGAAGAAGATATTATCTATTAAAGGATTCAATATGATTATAACAGAGTTTTGCTAACTAGTATAATTAATTTCATCTGAAAATGAATGTTAGATACCTTATAAACTTTATTTTATATGCATAAGAGAACTAAACAACTTATGTTTACAAATATATTGAGCAAGCAACTGGTTATTATTTAATATTTGTCTACCTTCCTACTTTTCCTCTAAATATCTCTGGTCTCCAGGACTATGTTTATGTAAACTATGTGTCTTATTCATTCTAAAATTATAAAATCCTTACCCATACATAATATAAACCAAAGATATGTTTAATAGTGATGGTAATTCAACATACTGTAATTTTAAAATTCAAATGATTTCAGAATTTGATGTGTTTTTGTGGTGTATACCATTCATAGTTATTCAGTCTCACAAGCTTAAAGTTATATGGTCTTTAGTATTGTTTTGTATGTAGCAATGTGTAATATAGATATTTACTTTTATCTGTATTTTAAAATTATATCTCAAATATATTTCTGGACATTTACTTGTGTGTTGTGATGAAACTTTATGACACCAGAAGACCCAGGCTCATGTGCTTGTGATTTCACTCTTCATGTAAGTAAGTCTAAGTGAGTTAACATGACATCATGAGAAGCTTTAATACCAAGTATTAAAGGTAACACTATAATATTTACACACACACACAAACATACACACACATGCACATACCTGCATGCACACACAAACACACAGAGAGACAGAGAAAGACAGATAGTGGCAAAGTGAGACAGAAACAAGTCTTTTAGAGTTTATTACAGATTGTTTTCCACATGTCCTTATTGGGTTTCATTCTTTAAGGAATTTAGACAGAAGAGCTATAACCAATAGCCCCAACTCTGTCAATCTGAACAATGATGCAATCTTCAGTTCTTCGAGGCAGGCTATGGAACTGATTAAATGTACCTAGTTTTGTTATCTTCTCTCAGAAAGTTATACTTTAATTCAATTCTCCCCCCACATGCTGCCCACCTACCCCCACATCTTAGAAGTAGAGACATGTCCTTGTCTCTCCATCAGGCTCTGAGAAAATAGCTGTGCTCTCTTTCTCAGTTCCAAAATCCTGATAAACATGTTTTGGTTTATATCTGCCCCCAAAGCCAGACAAAATCTATGTGTACTTATCTGTGTGCCACAAAGATATGATTGACATATTATTTCTGATTTACTTTTTATAGTCTTGAATACCTGCTGTTTTGTTGTTGTTGTTTAGTAGATAAAACAATGGTAGATTGAAAAGACACTAACGTTTTCTTTTAATTCTTTTCTTAGCTGGCTACTTGTTACCAAAAATTACCAATTAATTTGCAGCAGTTGTGTGTGTGTGTGTGTGTGTGTGTGTGTGTGTGTGTGTGTGTAATTTGTTAATTCATTAGCATGGGGTTGGGAGTGACTCACAGAGGGAACAATTTGGAAATTAGCAATAGGAGAGGAGTAGATAGTGCCTGCTTTTCTTTTACGCCCAGCAAACATTTCTGTAATGGGATGCTTTTGTGGGATTTGGATGCAGGCAAAGGGTTATTTGGCAGAAACATTGGATGCTGAGAAGCTGCTGTGGAATACTGAAAGCAGGAAGCAACTAGTGTTTGGTCAATGGTCAGAGTAAGCTTCTCGCTGGTACTGTTTCCAGGCCTTACTAATGAAGTAGTCCCTGCTCTCTTAATGATGGTCTCCTCTTCATTCTCTCCCTCAAAGCCCTTTTGCTGGAATTGCTACCCTGGGACAGCTTAAATTGGGCAAAATTACAGTGAAACATTTTTTGTTTTGTGATTTGATTCAGGTGTAATGACCTGTCTTGATGACAGAAGGCCAGGGTCCCCAGGGGTTGTGACCTCTCACTTTGATTATGTCGAAGACCTGATCAGAAGAAGGTAGTAAGAGGCAACAGTGTATTTTTTTTAACCCTAGTCACCCATAAACTTTCATTCTGAAGAACATTTAATCATGTAATTTGATTCAAGGTTTTTTTTGTCTACTAGTAGCGATTCATAGACATTCAATGAAAGAACAAAGAAACATCCATCCATCCACCCTCTTTTCTTCTGCTCCATTCATTATATTTAGAGACCCAGAATGACCTACAGAAAAAAAATAGACCTACAATTAAGGTTGGTTTAAGCAAGGGTCCTTGGTGTTGCCTACTGTGCTAAAGGATTTTTAAATCATTTATTGCCCTCCTAAAAAGTCTAAACTATTTTAAAGATAGCTTGCCAAGACACCCCATGCCAAGCAGATGGACAAGGTGACTTGATTCCAGAGGCAGATTGCTTGTTCATGGTCCATATGGCAGAGAGCTTCGGACCAGTGGTGGATTGGCCATTTAACAGGGGATGGTAACTGCTATTCTTTGAACATGTTCCACTGAGAAGACCGTTCACTGTGTTTGTAGTCTCATAATCCCAATTATTAATACAAGCATTACCAAAGCTAGTTTTAAATTTTCACTCTCAGATTTTAGTGGTATGAAACTATTCTAACAGAAAGACCAGCTAGAATAGCCTGTTCTGGAGTAATTCACTTAACTACCTTTATACAACTTGGTAAAAGCCTGTTTTTCTTAGAATCCTCTCATTTGATGTTCAGATAGCTTATTGTCACTAGAGTCATGGTGATTCAATAAAAGTTAAATTTCTTTGCCCACTAAACTCCCATTTTCTGCTTGAATCCATATATGCTTAGATCTAATCTTGTGAACTTTGCTAAATGCCTTCTACTTCCATAGAATCCAGTTAAATAAATACAATTTATTTCACTTTTGACAGTCTTCTAAACACAAGATGAATAAGGAATGGCCCACTGCTTCAGGGAATCTAACATGATAATAGTTACTTAATGCACTTACTGGTGTCTTCAAGCTATGGTAGTAAATGGCTCAGAGGCAGGATGACCTGTGTCTCCCAACTTTATTGAGTAGACCTTTGGTCCTCAATGAAATGAAAAAAGCTGACTACTTCTGAGTGTAAGTCATACTTTCATTTAGTTGGGTTTATAACTAAAAGGCTTGGAGAATTTGAATTCATTATCTAAACTCTCTTTTCTTCATTACATATGTAAGTGTGAACAAATAATATTTAGCTCGATGAATGGCTTTTATATTATATTAATGGACTCTGATCCCATGAAGACTTCTTTGTTTTATATGAGATGGAAAAATAGTTCATATTTTTTTACAATGACATAATTTGTTTCATGGGAATATTTAAAAATAAAATATTATCATTATAGTAAAGTCAAAAGATCCTAAAGGTGATAAAACTTCCTCTTTAAAGTGGGGGCTGGGGTAGGGGAAAGTCAGTCTACATGTAAGGGTATTCCTCTTTTTGAAATAATTTCTTGTGGTCTGCTATCTTCTTGCCAATGTGCTTCAAGTTCTTTCTTTGTTTTCTGGTAGCCTAATCTCCCATGCAACCTCCCCCCTCTTTTTAAGCTTGTCATCAATGACCTGGCTGCTCAGGTCCCAATCAATGAAAGGAGAGATCTTAAAACCTAAAGACAAGAGGAACCTGAGGCAAATTAACTTACATTGTTCACATTAAAGATCTGCTTGAAAGAACAGGAGTCATGTGCTGGTATGTAGGACCTGTACACTTTCCAGGCAGACTTGTGTAAAAAGTAATTCTTTTTGGTCAGTTTTTCTAGTTGAGACTGAATATCAGCAACCTGTAAACCAGGAAAAGTCAAATTGATTCAATGGAACCTTGGACTGCTTCAGGTAAGGAGCACAGGATGAACTCTTCAGGACATAGGAGGAACATGCCCACTTCCATTCAGGTCCCTAGCTGTTCTATCCACACACAATGAAATATATTCCTTGGAGTCGTCAGGAGGGTTGTATTGAATAATCCAGTCCAGCTCAGAGATGTCTAGCCCTCTGGCTGCACAGCAGTATTATCAAACCCGCATTTCAGGATTGGAAGGACATAGTTCTTCATTTAATTTGGTTTTGCTTTTCATGGATGGCCATGACAAGGCAGGTCAATGTAGTTCAATGGCTCATAGTGGTACTTGATGGGCATACATGATGAAAAGATGATCGTTGCTTTCTTCTTTCAGTTCTTAATCAATAAGAAGAGCAGAAGGAGCCTCTTTTCAGATGGACAAACAACATCCCCGCTGTGGCAAACTCTTTATCATTGTCAGCTCCCACATACAATGGCTCTTTTTTCAGAGAAATTCTTGCCAAGTCTTCAACTTTCTTAGTTTGTGTGGAAGAAAAGAGCCTGGCTTGCCTGTGTGCTGGCTAAATTTTAATGTTTTAACTTCTTCAAACCCAACTTCCAAGATACGATCTGTTTTATCAATAATCAGACATTGTAGATCTTTGTACATAAACCCTGGCGTGTTCTGCATGTGGTCTAGGAGGCAGCCTGGGGTGGCCATGATGATGTTGATCCCATTGATAAGCTTCTGAGCTTTAGCAGCCATGTTACTGCCACCTGCGATCAGTCCATACCTGTGAACTTAGTGAGTCATCAGTTCCTAAAGAACACCAAAGTTCTGCATGGCCAATTCTCCGGCAGGAGAGAGAATCAGCACTTGTATTCCATTCCTGGGCATGAACTTCAACTTGACAATGAGCTCAATCACAGGGATGGGGAAAGCATGAGTTTTGCTACTGCCCAAAGATCCCTGCCTTCCAGAAGTAGCCTGATACTTTTATGTTGGATCTCCATCGTGTCCTTGAAGCCCATCTCTTCTATAGCCTTCAGAGTGTTCTTGTTGAGGAGAATAGTCAAGGAAGTAAATGAAATGTCCTCAGAAGGGCCTGCCATTCGTAGAGACAGGCTGGACAACTCACTGCCATGTGGCTCTCCACAACATCTGTTTCCACATGAACCTTGCTTTGTGCTCTCTTTCGGTTTTGCTTCCTTTGGTGTCATTTAGCATTTTTCTCCTTTTCTTCTTTCTTTTCTTTTCTTTTTTGGTTCTATATCAGGAGATGGTTATGTTGCTGCTTCTGCATTGGTTTTAAGTGGCAAGTTTTCAGGGTGAGCTTTTAACTTTTGCATTTTCCATGGTCTCCTCAGGCATGCTTCCACTTTGTGTTTCTACTAAGCACACGGTCATAGAATAATTTAGGGCATTTGAGCTCTTCTACATTTTCCCTTTTCTTTCTTTCTTTCTTTCTTTCTTTCTTTCTTTCTTTCTTTCTTTCTTCCTTCCTTCCTTCCTTCCTTCCTCTCTCTCTCTCTCTCTCTCTCTCTCTTCTCTCTTTTGGACATTTTATATATTTACATTTCAAATGTTATCCCCTATCCCAGTTTCTCCTCTGGTACCCTCCAATACCATTCCCCCTCCACCTGCTTCTATGAGGGTGCTCCCCTACCCTCCCACCCACTCTCACTTCACCGCCCTTATATTCTGTTACATTGGGGAATCAAACCTTCCCAGGACCAAGGGCCCCTCCTCTCACTGATGCCATACAATGCCAGTCTCTGCTACAAATGCAGCTAGAGTCATTGGTCCCTTCAAGTGTATTCTTTGGTTGGTGGTTTAGTCCCTGGGAGCTCTGGAGGGTCTACTTGGTTGATATTGTTGTTTTTCCTAAGGTGGTGCAAACGCCGTCAGCTCCTTCAGTCCTTTCTCTAACTCCTCCTTTGGGGTCTCAGTGCTCAGTCCTATGGGTGGCTGTGAGCATCCACCTCTGTATTTGTCAGGCTCTGGCAGAGCCTCTCAGGAGACAGCTATAACAGGCTCCTATCAGCAAGCGTTTCTTGGCATCCTGCAAGAGTGTCTGGGATTGGTGTCTGTATATGGGATGGATCCCTAAGTGGGGCCATCCAGAGACTACCCCTCCTTTTCCTCTTTCTCTAGGCACAGCCCCATTTTGTGGTTGTGACATGCTCGTGTCTGATGTTTCTTGCAGCTTCAGGTTCTACTGTGGCAGCTTGCCATTCTGCTTCTAAATCTTCTTGAGTAGTAATTTCATCTGTGTTACAAGTGTTCCTGGGCTTCTCCAGCCGGATGCACTGAGCAGTGGATGCACATGCACATTAGGAAGTCGTTAGTGTCTAGTTCTTATTTCTTATAGTCACTAATCCCCTTCAAGGAAAGTTTGTTTGTTGTTTACTTAAGAGTCAGATTTAGAGACAGACATTACCTTGGTGCTCAGGAATGTCAGTAGGTTAAAGAAGGAAGCAAAATATAGTCATAGGATATTTATGACCTACGTCTCTCAATATCAGAATATATTATATAAAAATTCTTTGTACTAAAACTATATATTAAAAATAAAATTTAATAAAAAATAAAATAAATAAGGATTTCTCCTGGGGATAGAGAGATAGCTCAGCTATTAGAAAGGCATTTTGCTCTTGAAGATGGCAGTGTTTAGTTCCTAGGATCCAGATCCATGACTCACAGCTTATGTAGAGCCAATCTGTAGTCTTGTTTACCTATCATGCACCACATCCACATACATAAATTCTTAAAAAAGATTCTTTTAAGGTTTTACATGAAATAAAACTTTGCCTATATATTATGACATATAGGGACATATTATTTGATTTTGAAATAAAATAAAAATCGTGAAAACCTAGAATTAACTCATTGTAATGAGCACAGGCAATATGCTTTGTGCTGTGTAGTGTTGAAAACAACATTCCATTGAACCACTTCAATTAGCTGGAAGAGTTATTGTAATTATGTTCATTTGAGATAAGTTGTATGCAAAGATAGGCTAGGCAACTGACCCAAGTGTTACAGCCCGTGAGCTGGGAAATGTGACTTATATTGACATTTGATAATACAAGAAATGTTACCTAAGTAGCCTAGAACATCATTCATTATCAAATGTTATCCACAGTTCCTGTGGAATTGAAGAAAATCAGCATAATATAATAATAAAATAAAGGTTTTTTTTAAATTGAACTACTTATTTGTGTCAGGTTTTCTAAACCTTTTTCAATTAACTATAATTGTTACTATTTAACATTTTTTCATGATAAGATTGCATTAATTTTATATTACTGCTGTGAAAATTCATAAGAAACAATGAATTTAAATAATATAGACATTATCATAGCTCTTAAATTTATTATAAAATGTGAAGTTGTTAACAGGGCTATATTTCTTTTGGTGAATTCGAGAGAAAGATGTGTGGTCTTGTCATTGTGGGTCCTTGACAGAACTGATATCTTTGGAATATCAGGACAGAGGTTCTATGGTCCTGGCATTTGACACTTTAGAGCCATCCTTTCTTAGACCCTACTTCCCATGATTCACTGCTCCACCTACAGGCAAAGCCAGGAGAGTCCTGGTGAGGCCTTGTACTGCATCTAGCTAACTCAGCAATCTGCTCCATCATCCTCTGTTATGGTCTCTGTGATTAATATGGTACACTACAGATGAGGTTGGATCATTGCTCCATCTCAGGCTGAAGAGTTGCACAACCTTAATTTCATTATTTATTCATTTACTTATTTTTTTATTGCTGTATATTGTAGCATATTCACAGGTTCCAAAAATAGGAGAAGAAGGTTTGAAGGGCCATGGAAAGTAAGCCTAATGAAAGCAATCTATCCAAGCGGTAGAAACACTCCACTGAGAATACCCCAGGGCCCAAGTCCTTCCAATTATTTCTGGCATGAAAGGTAATTCTGCAATAAATACCACAGATCAGAAAGGTGGGCTCCTCATAAATGCCAGAAATTATGTTGTGAGTTTTTTTCTTAGTTTTAAAATCTCTTCTCTGGTAACAATTATATGGTAACAAGTTGCAACTCATTTGTCATATGGAAAAGATTTTGGTAATGTAACTTCTTGAGATCATACAAGCAAAATTTTTCAAAGAAAAAAAATATTGTGAACCTTAGCTGTATCTGAAGTAATGATTTGAAGATACAGTAAGTTGCAGGTGGAGGGAGGAACTCAACTGACATCACGTTGAGCCTTCTGACGCGGGTAATTATTGTATATGAGATTTTGTTTCTGAATAATATGTTCATTCATTTATGCAAGGAATTCAGCACAATGAAATGAGGCTAGTTATTTCACTTACAAACTAACTAGTAAAATCAATCAATATTATAAAGTCACAAAGTTACATTCAACATTTAAATCAATGATGCAAGATATCAAGTTTTATTAGACTAAAGCCTCATTTTATCATTCTTGTTCCTGATGAGTCCTTCAATCTCCATGTGCTCAAACTACCCCAGATTACGGACAAGAAACCAGACAACTGACACCTCTTCTAGCCTCCACAGGCACAAGGTACCATGTGGTACACAGGAATACATTCAGGAAAAATGTACATACACACAGATTTAAAATAACTATTAGAAGTTCTGAAATTCATTTTACAAGACAGAAAGAAAGCAAGAGAGAAAGAAAGAAAGAAAGAGAGAAAGAAAGGAAGGAAGAAAGAAAGAAAGAAAGAAAGGAAGAAAGAGAGAAAGAAAGAAAGAAAGAAGGAAAGAAAGAAAGAAAATAGAAATAGAGTGAACAGGCAATGACCAGGAATCAAATACTTTCTTGAGAATATATTAATTAAAATTTATTTTAAAAACTGTGTAAATTCAAATTCTTTTTATTCTACCTTTCAAGAATACTTCTATCAATTACAAAATAATATTTTAAAGTGTATTTAAACAAATAATATACTAAAATACTTCCTGAAATAATATACTATCATAATATTAAATTCAGTTTATTACTGCATAGATAGGGCCAAACTCTAAAATCCAATTCATATGTAATTAATAGTTTGCTTATTTTAGACATAGTTTATATTTAAATGTAAGGTTTGGAAGAATGAAATTAACTATAGTAATATTCTTAGCCATATTTATGATTACTATTAGCTATGAAAAATTGAATAATAACTGCTAATTATCCAGATTCATGAAGATGTCTAAGGTTAAAGATAATTGCAAACAGTAAATAAATCTGCATTCATTAGATTTGGTTGTATAGTATATAGTTTTTGAAAGTAAAAGAGGTAATCTCTTTTCAGTCATTTTTACTAAATTCTGACAAAAATATCTGCCATCTTAAATGCACTTATAGAACACAAGATTTCATCATTATGAAGACATAGCATGCCTCCATTTTTATATTTTGCAGCATTAATATTTATACTAATGCTAATAGAACTTTAATGACTAATGAGCTAGTTAGAGTACAATCCACAGCATATTATTTTTGCTTCAATTCTGTCTTTCTTACTTGTTATATTCTTTGGTTTTTTTTAAATGGGGCCATCTTCTATGGTAGAACTCCTAGATTTAATACAAAATTATACAAACAGTTCCATTTTCAGAGTACATATGTTCTGAGTAAGAAGTATCAAAGTTAATATTCACTCACTTAAAGTCAGGATCTTCCTCATTTTGAACTCTATTGATTGGATGTAGGGAAGCCATGTGTATTTTGTTTTGTAACTGGATTCCTGTCTCATTTATGCTCCAGTGTGGTGATTCTATTGATGCCATTGGTTTCTTGAGAAATGAGACTATAAGTGAAATGATAAATAAGACTAAATATTTGTGAATGGCTGGCATCATAGTTCTTCATGGATTATATACTTCAGGTACTTGGTCCCCAATGTATGATAGCTAGGTACCTTAGAGGATTTATTAAATATACTTGATATTTCCCAGTATTTTTCTGCCAAGAGTCTTGCACGTCAAGCTTTGATAAATCACTCGCATTTTGCATCTTTTATTGATTCTGAATCATGCAAATTCTCTGCTGGAGTGAATTATCTTCCCTAGAAGACCAAATCTGCCCCATTGAGAAGGCCCACATAAGCCTTATGTTGGAACATAGTGTGTTCCTTGGTTAATCATCATTTCTTATTTGGCTATCAAAACATTGGACAGCCTCCATAAGGGTGACTTCTGATGACAATCATATTTCAAAGCACACCATTACCTCCATATATAAATGAGTTTGATAAATAGTTCCAATGATATACCTACCAGTCTTTAACCAAAATGAGGAGGAAGCCATTGACCAGGAAAATATGTCAGGGAACTCTGACTATTCTATTTAGAAAATACTCCCCTTGCAAATTCAACTCAGGTCTTCTCACATCTCTACTTCTAAGTATTTCATAAGTGATAATGGGGAGAATAACTTGATATTAGGGCACTAACACCAGAACGTTAACACCAAATATTCAATGGAATGATAGATGGGCAATTTTGTTTGAGAAACTGTGGCCAGTTGCTTCTTTTTTTGTCCTCATCTTAGGGACCAGAGATAAAAGGTCATATGATAAAAGGTCAACTTCTAATTTCCTGGTGGACTGATAAGGTAGTCCTCATGAAAATAATGCTAAGTGTTTCTTGTAGTATACAAAATTAACAAAACATTCTAAGATCTATTTTATTCTTCTATATGGAGAACTAAAGTTGTATTAATTTTTGTTTCAAAGCTCTCTATCTTTATAATGTTTTAGTGATAGATTTTTATAATGGTTTATATTAAATTATTTTATCTGCAACACTTTAACACACATTATGTTTTAAATTAACATAGATTTCTCCCTCTCTTTTCTCCCTCCAACAACTTCTATGCAGCTTTCTACCCACTCTCTCTCAAATTCTTGGTTTTCCTTTCCTTAATTTTTCTTCTTACAAATACATGTAAATACAAACACATATACATATGTATATGTATGTGTCTAATATATATATGTATAGGTATTTATATAAAGCAACCAAGTAATCTAATATGTATATTTAGTTTTTGCTTCTGTGTATATAATTTTATGGCTGAACATGAAACTTGAAATTTATGAATTTCATTATATTTGTCTAGGGAGTTATCTTAAGTAATTTGTAATTTCATATTTTAAAGACACTTCTACTACTCCCATTTCAAATGTTCTATGGCCTAAAAGAATGACTATATTGTTCCTGTGTGACATTTCTGTGGTCTTTTTGAATTTTTTATTATAAAGGCATAGTCTAATATAGGTTTTAAAATTCCTCCACATTACCAAATTGCAAAAACTTTAGTGATAGATATTATTTCCATTTTCCAGTGGTAAAGATTTAAAAGTCATTTACAATGTCTTCATTCTCTAAATACAAAATGTGTGTAAAGTAATGTTAATGATACATGTTTCTTTGCTTAATATATACCCTTTTCTTCTATTACTTGATAGCATTTTCTGCTAAGTCTTTGCTTTACATGATTATATATGAAAACTCCATTTCTATCGAAAAAAAGGAGGAAAATTTAAGTTAAGGGGATTTTTACAACAGATTTTATCTAAATTAATTTTAAAATTCGATCAGTAGACATCAATCAAATACTCCCTTTAAGTAGCTTTACAGTCTGTTCCCATTTGGCATAAAATAAGAAAAACTAAGGTTGAAATTATCTTAATGATGTTATATAATGAAGTAAGGTAAATAGACATTGGTAAATGTAACAGTTATTTACCAGAATTGTCATCTTGACAGCTTACTGTTAAATAAACTCACCTTTTCTAACTCTTTCTGAACTATGGTTAGTTGTTGCAAATAAGCCCTTCTGGCCCAGAGGCCTCTACAAACTGACTAATTTAAAATGGATTAGAATTGCTCTGCTTGTCATCAAACTGATTATGGCAATCTATTCGAATCTTCTGTATCCTTCTTATACCCTGACTCACTCTTTCTTTAACTCAATCTGTCTCTGTAAAACTGTCCTGCTAAAACTGCCTCCTCTCTGTCTCTGCTTTTGTCTCTGTCTCTGTCACTTTCTGTCTGTTTCTGTTTCTGTCTCTCTCTGTCTCTCTGTCTCATCTGTCTCTGTCTCTGTCTCTGTTTCTCTCTCTCTCTCTCTCTCTCTCTCTCTCTCTCTCTCTCTCTCTCTCTCTCTCTCTCTCTCTCTCTCTCTCTCTCTCTCTCTCTCTCTCTTTCATAGCCTATCACACAATTGCCAGTGCCAAGTGTAGGTTGTTGGTTAGGATAGCACAAGAGTCTTCTAAAACAATAGACATTCTTGTTATTCCTCTTGGTTTTCCATCTGAATGAGTTGATAAACCCTATTTCTGGGATGGGGGTGATAGTTCAATGGTTGAGAGCCCTTGCTGCTCTTGTAGAGGATGTAGGTTTAAATCCAAGAATGCAAATCATAGCTCACAAATACCATTGACTGTTGTTCCCGGGTATCCTGCATACTCTTCTGGCTTCTATGGGTACTAGATATTTGCATACAGCAAAACACTCCTATCTATAAAAGAATAAATCTTTAAAAATAAATTGAAAAAACCCTATTAGTTAAAGATACCACAAATCTTTGGCTTGATACATAGAGAGAAGATGTTTGAAATATGGAAATTTCTTTCCTAATAACTGCCTTTAATAGTGTTGGATGTTGCTATGTAAGCTATTGGAAGAATAAAGATGTCCATGTTTTTACCCAGATTTGAATTTTATAAACTATAGTCCAAATCTGGTATGTAAATTGTGCACATTGGCATAAAAACAACACATCTTTTATAGGTGTAACCATTCACTCAAGGTTTAAAAGGAAACCCAACTCCAAAAGAGAGAATCCATGCCCAATATTCAATTAGGAAATTAGACAATAGGACCATATTTCTTAGGCTCTAGCAGGAACATATTATTGCTTAGCTAAATTAACGTAGTGTCAAACTCCTTTCCAAATTTCTATGTTTATACCCATAGACCAATGCCTTATCCAATAGAGCCTCTGTTTGCAGTATTCACAGATGAGTGAGAAGACTCATGGCTGTACAAGATGCTAAGAATAAAAGATTATTGAGAGCTTATCTACAGAAAATACATTTATGCCACCCATTTAAGGGTGAGGGAAGAGGGACAGAAAGAGTGTCAGAGACAAAAGATATAGAGAGAAGGCTGCCAAATGCCATCTTATAAATAACATAACCATGGCAATAGTATGTTCATACTAATTGCACCTACTGAAACAGGGTCCATCCAATATCAGGGTCAATGTTCGCGTGGATCCCTAATCTTTAATGCTGAACAACTGATTAAATATATTTTTAAAAGCCCCAGTTTCAAGTACCAAACAGCTTCATATTTCTCCTACACAGTATGTAAGCAGGTAGATATGTTGTCAGCAAGAAGATAATCAAATCATATTCTAGTACATTTCATTGCTCTGTTTATTGCTTATATACACTAACTGAGTCAATTTATCTCAGACAAAGTACTTTTATAATTTACATAGGATGATTTACTTGGGTTCAAAAATACATTTTTTTGTCATTGTTACTACTGAGTTACTTTATGAAGTTAGACCTCCAAATAGACATATTGGTGGATTAAGAATGATTTGGGAAAGCAGAAAATTAATGATAAATATTTACAAAACAGAGAAATCTTTATAGTTTCACATACCTACCTAGTGAGCAGTCTTACTGTGAACAAGCACTATATATAATCTGAGACATATGTATGTGGTTTTTGCTAGCTGTGATGATTAATCTTGTTTGTCAACTTGATTGTATCTAGAGGCGTGTAAAAGATTAGTGAATCACTCTTCTATGAGAGTATTCCAAATGTAATTAGATCATGACAACTCTGACCTATGGATGTTTAAATCACTGGTAGTTTAATAATTGAATTGACTATGGAAAGCCTAGGACAAGTTAGAGGAACGCATCTTCCAGAAGCATCTCCTTCTAGATCACTTGTTGTTTGACAACTTCTTACTCCTTTGCTCTGTTTCCTGTCTGCCAAGTTGGACGTGTTCCACCAACAATGCCTGTAGGGACAGGCTTAAAATACGAGCAAATTAAATCTTTCCTCTGCTGAATTATTTTACTAAGGCATTCTATCATGACAGTTTATATGAGAATAAATCACTTAAATTTGTGTGTAGAGAAAATATTTCTAAGTACTGAAAAATTGGCTTTTATTTGATTAAGAGTGAATTCACTACTGGAGGTTCTCTAGAATAACAGTTTTGATGAACTTTATGAAATAGTATTATAGAAGTTATGTTAAGTTCTTCCTAAAAGCCCATGATCTGTAAGACCCAGACTCAAAATACATTTACAAATACCTTGGCCATATACCTAGGCTCTTCTGTGACTAATAATTACTAAAATAATTCATTCATTTTAATTTATATTCTGCCACATGTCTGGTTACCTGTGCACAGGTACCATGCATCTGTCTCCTGTCTCCTTATATCTTCTTGGGCAAATCTTCCCATGCCTGACTATCCCAGAATTCTGTCTGCTTTTCAAATATCCCTCCCCCCATTTTCTGCCTAATACATAGGCCCTAGGCTTTTAATTGACAAGTGATGCATTCATACATTACACAAGGTATTCTCACTACATGGTATATATAGAGCTACCATGCTTCTTTTACACATAGCACAGTTCTTTTTGGGAAATTTTCAATTATTTTTCTGTCATTAGCCAATAAGTAAACAGGCATCTCTCGCTAATTGCTTTTCAAGTTTCACTAGTATCACTTACTATGACTTTATATGATGTTACTACATTTTCATGCTAGCTGATATCATCATTCTTAGATGTCTTAGTTACTTTTCTATTGCTGTAATAAAACACTATGACCAAGGTAGCTTATGAAGAAAAGCATTTAATTTTGAGCTTACAGTTTCAGAGGACCAGAGGACCATGATATTGGAAAGCATGATATCAAGCAGTCCACATCACTGAAGCATTATCTGAGAGCTTACACATGATACATACCATAGGGCAGAGAGAAAGAAAGACACTGGGAATAACAAAGTATTTTTCAAATTTCAATGTGTGCTACCCCATGACATTCCTCCTCCAACAGCAAGGCTATTTCCAATCTTTCCCAAACACTGCAAATTAAGAAGAAGTATTCAAATACGTGTCCTTATAGGGATCATTTTTACTGAAACCACAACACTGGACAAAGATACTTAGTTTTATGGTGTGCATTATTATTGATGTACATGTAATAGTATCAGAGAGAAATGATGTAGGACTTCACTAATCTGAAAAATTTTTAGGAAAACAGTTCTACAGTTATCTATGTGGAAGACCAGTGAAGTATAAAAGAACATCATCAAGAACCAAGATATTTTTGCAATAAACCAAAACATTGTCATCTCTGTTTATTCAAAGTGTTTTTTTCTAATATTCTCATTTTTTTCTTTCAGAAATCACTATAACTACATTCCACCTGACACTCCTGAATGTTCTTTTTTACTGTGGAAATAAATTACCTACTATTAAAATTCTCTCCACAGTGCTGTAGCTATAACTGTTATGTCCATCCTTATGTGCCACAGATGACAGTGGCTACTTGGAAGAGAGCATTCACTCCTTCAGGTGAGAAAGGAGACAGAAAATATTATACAAGCTCTAATATATCCCAGTTGAGACATAATTTATTCTCTCAAATGGCTTTTCCAAAGATTTATGCTGGTAATAAATATACAACTTGTCTGCAATAAAATTACCACTATATGGCATAAAAGTTGTCATTTTAATACTGACATTAACATGCCAATGAAGCCTGAACTATGCTGTAAATATCTTCCCCTCACCAATCCCTGCAGAGATAGAATCCCTCGTCCTTGCTAATTCCTCCAAATTATGGGAAAACTGAGCATAGCATTATTAGAGGATAATTTGAAGTATTAAAAGAAAGTATAAAATCCAGTGTTGCATAGAGGAATTTATTGTTGCTGAATATCAGTTTCAAACTTGTTTTCTTTTTTTTTTTCATTAGATGTTTTCTTTATTTACAGTATCTC